>NC_081428.1:9887844-10193806 GCF_949786415.1 Peromyscus eremicus
TGGGTTCAGGGGGCAGAGGTAGTAACATTTCTCCTCCTTTGATATTCTGGACACAGTTTTTCTATACAAGTATTTAAAAATACAGTACCTCATAGATAAATTCCCATTATTTACCCCATCAAGCATACACTTGTGTACTCAGTGAATGACAGGAGGGATTAATTTATCTTATTAACAGTAATGTCCAGCTAATTATGCCATGGGTCTCCAATGGCGGATGTAGCTATGGGGTATGGTAATCCAGGATATCCTCTACCCAATATGACATGTTTAAGCATAACTCCATGTTTAATTAATTACTGATAAATTGAGCAAGCAAAACCACATCTCATGTGGAGAAACCCACATCTGAGGATTTAGCTGATATGTGGCTTATTAGACAGCTTTATGGAACTGGGAAATATGTACCGCTTGCAGTAACTGTTTTCTAGATTAAATAGTCAGTTGACCATTGGGAGAAAAAAAAAAAAGAAAATGTGTCTCACTTCTAGTTGAGGAGCTGTTGAAAACCGATGGCTACTGTTAGAATAAGAGTTCAGTTGGGGGGGCATCTGCACATAATCCAGTAGATGGTCCTATACCCATGAGTACATAGGCAGCACTGAATGGAGTCAGTAGGTTTCAAAACAAAGCACCTGGAGTTGGGACAATAAAGGAGCGGAGAAGACTAAAGTACATATTGGAGGGGAGATTGTGGACTGGACTTAATTGAAATACATGATATGCATGCATGAAATTCTCAAACAATAAACATGATTTTAAAAAAAAATCTTCAAGATCCAATGCAGGGAAGGCAAGGTATGTTGTTACTTAGCTGTCTCAATTTATTCAATAAACAGAATTATAACCTGACTCAATCCATTTTTGGTTTATTGAAGAATCATAAAATGTGTGTTTATAGTCTTCCCAGTATTAAAAGGATTTAAATAAATGGGACTGTTGAAATACACACCCAGAACAGATGTAAACACAACGCCAGTGTGGATGCTTCCTGGTGTTGCAAATAGAAAAGATGCCTTTAGAATTACTAAATTCTAATGAGTAAGCCCTGAGAGACTTTCAGAATTTCTAACAAGAAAAGTTAGCTGTGAGTGTTCTCATGGCAAAAGAATGTTCTTCCTCAGTAAAAGAGGACAGTTTTTGCCCTCATAGTATTGTTTACCGTAGCCATCTATGAAAATATCTGAAACAAGGCTCAGTGCTGACTACAATGAATTGCTGTGCTTCAGTGAAGCTTATAGCCAACTCTAATGAGGACTTCCTGGGTAGATAATGGCCCAAACTTTCCGCCCAGGTTTTTTTCATTAAATCCTAAGGTACTGGTGAGCTTGTTTGAAATGTGATGGTGTTTTTATACGAAAGAATTAAAACTTAAAAATGTTGCATCTGAGAATATAATAATTGAACAGCAGATAATGTACAAGTTCTGGTTATATTTTCTCTGGCCAAAAATGTTGGCTGGTGTTGCTTCAGGAAGGTAAAACTGAAATATAGGGACTAAGAAAACTAGCTAAGGTCTATTATTTTCCCACCCCAACAGGTACCAATGAGAACATGTTTCCAGAGGCATATGATGTAAGCAAGCACTCTCCTGAATTTAAGCTCTTCAAGGAACACTAAGAGAGGCCATTTATCTAAATAGTGTGGCCTAGATTGAGTGGTAGGGTACAGTAATGTAACTAAGCTACAAACATGATTTTGATTGGCAGACTAGATCAGGAATTTTCACTTCCTTTCCAATCATACATTGTGACTCTAGATGTCCTTCAGGAAAAAGAAACTAAATTGCCTTTCTCTGATTAAACAATATGGAAAACATGAGCTATTTAAAAATATTTTGTGAGTAAGAAGACACTCGGAAAACAGGCTAGAAATAAGGCACACTTTTTATTTACAGTATCATTCTGTAAACTCACATAGGCATGCCTCGAAGGAAATGTAGCTTTCTTGGTACACAGCATCTGTCAAATATGTGTGCTAACACCTCCAGTTTCATTCTAATAAAAGACAGAACAGTGACACATACTCTTTGGGTGTGGATCTTCATAAAAATTACCTAGGATTTTCAGGTCACCATTCCTTACTGGGAAAGATACACTGGAAAGCAGTATCTAAATCAGGCTTCCCAGTGGTCATGTGGGTTTTAAATTCAGACTGACTCTCCAAAGTAGTATTATGAGTCTGAGATCAATTTTCTCATTTTTATTTATCACTTCTCCAATACGTTATTAATACTTTAAACATTAAGATATATTCTTTTTTATTTTATTAGTAAGTGACTTTAAGTAAATTATCACCAATTACATAGAGGCATTGGTGGGTTTTTAACAGTAATTTTAAAAAGCTGTTAAGACTGTTAAAGGAAAATTGCTTCTAGTTAGAGATTAGATGAGGAGGACCAGATTGACTTTGAAGTGACAGTCATTTGAAAGATGTGACACTGATGATGTATCTTTTATGAGTTAGTGGGAGGATTGCTTAGTAGGCAACTAAATAATATTCTAATGAGATGCCAGGAGAATGGGCTATAGACAGAACCAACACCCAGCACCCAGGGTATATAAAGAAGTCTAGCAGGTAACAAACGCACTTCAGCAACTTGTTCTCTGCAGTTGAATCGAGGCCTGGTTGTCGATCTTCCTGTCGCTATCATGTCTAATAACTGCCGCTCAGAAGTCTGCAGCTCTTCTTCTCCTAGGAACTCTAGCCACGTTTCTGCCACCTCACCTGTTGGTCTTTGCTCCACTGAGATGAGGAGTAGAAATGCCCCTTGCTCTCCTACTAGCAGCCCGGGCAGCAATGCATCATGTGACAACTGCCACGAACCCTGCGGTGAACATGGGAGCGGCCAATCAACCAGCTGCATCAGGAACACTGGCAGCCCTTCAGTCGTATCTCCAGTTACTTCAGGGATATCTGGATCCCAGGAAGGAAACAGCTGCCTTCCTGTCACTTCCTGCAATTCCAGCATTGGCCGTCCAACATCCTGTAGACAACCTTTGAGCTGCTTTTATCCAAGTTACCAGTCTTATGGCTATCAACCCTTAGGCTACCTGTCCTATGGTCGTCAACCACTGAGCTATCTTCCCTATGATTGTCCACCACAGAGAAACCTGACCTATGGATGCCAGCCTTTTAGCTGCATGTCTGACTGCTACAGGCCCACAAGCTGTACATATGGCAGGTTCCAACGATACTCCTCTTCCTTGGGTGGTTGGCGTTGTCCTTACTGAAGAAATTCATGAATAGCTGAAGCAACCTCATGCTTCTAACTTCGAGAGAGATCAGCCAGCATCACAGGGAGGGATCTTGTTTCATGGGGCTATAATGCGTGCTCATTCTATAGTAATTTTCTTCCACTGAACTTCTTGGTGCTTTAGGGATGTATATCACTTACTTTAGCATTTTTGCAAAGCTTGATATTGTTCTATTTTGGAAAAAAGTTTTTCTTCCGTGTTCATTCTAATTAAATCGTGGCTTCCCATAAAAATCATGCTTATCGTGTGTCATCATTTACATGGTTTTAATTTGCCCTTCTCCTTAGAAACTATGGACAGCAGCTACTTTAGGTGAAAATGACAATTATTTGGGATTAACTATGGAGAATATTAAATATTTCCAGAAGTTTTTTAATGACTTATGTAAAAGAAATATTTTTAAAAGATTAAAAAAAATCTATTGAAACTATGAAAGTAAGGGTCAGCAAACTGGCTCAGTGAGTAAAGGTGTTTGCTGTGTAAGGCTGGTAAACTGAGTTCTAGCTCTGGGATGTATGACAGAAAAAGAAGGAAAAAAATCAACTTCAGGAAGTTGTCGCCTGACCTTCACACATGTGCTATGCATCAACAGACACTTACATTACACAGACACAGACACAGACACAGACACAGACACACACACACACACACACACACACAGATACAGATGCATACACAGACACATGCACATACACACACATGGAGAGAGAGAGAGAGAGAGAGAGAGAGAGAGAGAGAGAGAGAGAGAGAGAGAGTTTTATTAAAAATAAAGCAATCAAATGTATCATTGTAAGGTAGTGACTATCAACATGTCCATGTGCCACATGGCTGCATTTGGAATATGATGTTAAGATCCTTCAGGAGTCTGGATGTGGTGTACGCACCTCTAATCCCAGCACTTGGGAGGCAGAGGCAGGTAGATCTCTGTGAGTTTGAGGTCAGGCTGGTCTGTAGAGTGAGTTTCAGGTCAGCCAGGGCTGTTATACAGAGAAACCTCATCTCACAACAACAATAACAACAACAACAAAAAAAAACAACAACAAAAAAACCAAAAATGTCCTTCAGGCATCAGGGAGTTTCATTTTGATAGGATGATACTAATAACAGTGTTATAAGATATAAACCCACAGATTTATACTGCCTCAAGCCCACAAAAATACATTACTTTAGATTTTTGCCAAGTTCTTTTGATATCACTCACTGGAAGAGCCCATTAGGATCCTTATGCAGTTATTTAAAGAGTAATTGGCAGAAATGTCACTATGATGTGGCTACCAAGAGGGACCTAGTGGGAGCACTCCCTGCAGCTTAGTCAGCATGGAACTCACCTCTGTAGCTTTATCTGCCTGTAAGGGAGACTATTACAGCTGATGCAATTCTCTAAGTCCAGAAAAGTAGGAATATAGAATTGTAGAGCATACAGCAATCTGGCATAGGGACCAACTTAAGACAGGATTAAGGGGATAAAAGAAAAGAAGGAAAACAGAAAATGCTACCTCACTAATACATTAATTATATCTGAGTTCTGATGAATGCTCCTGCTTTGGTTTAACAAATCCCATATACATTCAGTTTCATTTTCAAGGAGTAAAATAACGGTGGAATGTAGTTTTTTTGCCTAAAACAATAAATTTTCAATTGCTAACTTATCAGTTGTTCCTTTTAAATTGGAAATTCCATATTTTTCTGAAGTGACTACTTGTCAAATTAAGGTAATATATACAACTAGGGATTATGACTTAGTTTTTTTATCATCACCAGGATTGATCCATTCACTTTTTTATCAGGCTCACAGAGAACAAGGTGGGGTCTTCTTTTGCATTTCCACACTGACAGTTCTCTATAACATTCTTTTATTAAAAGAAAGTCATCATAATTTTATAAGCAAGAAGGCTGGCATTTGGAAATTTCAAGCAAATTGTCTGATATAGCTTTCTATGTATTTATCTATTCATTTTGTGTATTTTGTTTTAATTATTTAATTTTCAAATATTTAAGTTGAGCTTTATAATAGATTGTAGGAAAAGTTATAGAAAAATAATGTGACATTAAAACTTCTCATTACACATTTCTGGTGCATAGCCTTTAGATTTTTAATTTTGTTTTTAGTTATGTGTTTATATATGTGTCTGTGTGTGGAGTTACAGGAGGTTGTAAGTTGCCCGTCATGGATGCTGGGAACTGAACTATTGATTACTGAACCAGCTGTCCAGCTCCCCATGATTCTGGTGTATAACACTTAATTGACATTAACCTTAATCTTTAGTATGAATTGAAAAGTGGCTACTTCTGTATTCCTGATGACGAAATAGGTTTAATAAAATGAATCCTGTTATAAGATCATTACTGGTTCACAAAAGAATCTCGTTTTCAATTCCAAACAATTTATTGATATAATATGTAGCTGAGTTATAACATCTCTCTATTAACACAAGTAGATATACCAGTGAAATTTGATTATTCTCCCAAGAAATGTTTTAAAGGAGTAAATATTACATAGTAGCAAGAATGAGAATTGAAACAACACAAATGGGTGATACCCTATCTGCATGAACAGAAAACATTTGTCATTAGAAAAAATGAGTCACAACTCTTATAATACATTCATCTGAAACGCTCTTCATTTACAACTACAAACTACCAACCTATATATGGAAACACTGCTGCTTACTAAGCAAGAAATGTGGGTATTTTCACTGTGAAATAACTTGATTTGGAAACAACTGTCTCAGAAAGCTGTAGTCATTGTGTATAATATTGGACAGTCCAGCTCTCTACATTCTAGTTATCTGAAAGCAATCACTTATGTCAACTAGTTTAGTTTTAAGTTTCATACATGTATAAAAGGTTGAAGAGATGCTTAATAAGATGTTTCCTAACTGATATGTTGACACATGCCTGTAATCCCAGAATTTGTGATGATGAGCCTGGGAGATCATAGGCTGAGGCCAGCATGTGATATATAGTGAGATTCCATTGAGGAAGGAAGAAGAAGAGATGGAAAATAAGGTGTCCATTATCAATACCATGTGTAAACAATGTTTACTGAATAACGTAGTTGTTAGGCATTATGAGAGGGAAATTGCAGTTCCTTTATAGAGAATATAAAAGTTAGGCAGAGGTGTTACAAATGAGCTGGAATATATCATGACATCATATCTGAGGTGTCTTCCTGCAAACTGAAGAATGGAAATAACAACTAGGGAAATGAATGAGAGGATGCATGGGACAAAGGGAGGAAACTGCAGGTATTTAGATCACTGATTGAAAAAATTCTTGATAAATTTGAAAGACTAGGAAGATGACTAGCTGGCCAGAGTGTTGAGGGTCAAGGGTAACTTAAACTGAGAAGAGGTTGTAGATATAGATTAGACATCAAACACCAAAGATCAATGTAAACAAAGAAAAGCATAAAAAAAAAAAGAACTTAATCATCATGCAAGGAACAGGGAATCTTACAAGTAAACTGTGCAGTTGTTAGACTGGAGATACATGGTGGATTCCAAATGAGCCTGATGGGAAGTAGAAGGCATGTTAGACATTGCTCAGAAGAGTGTTAGTGTTTGCTTATTATTCATGAGCAGTAAAGAGTAATGAAAGAATCAATGTAGACATTGACTTTTAGCTTGAGAAACTAGCTAAATAATTTTCCACTCATCAATACAGGGAAAATATAATTTAGTAAGTCTAATAAGTAAAATAAAGAATTATGTTTTGGATGAAAAGTTAAAAGGGTAATAAAAATCAAGCTGGGTGTGTTGGTGTATGCCTGTAGTCCCAACATTAGGGATATAGAAGTCAGAAAATCAGGAGTTCAAGGCTATCATTGATTACATCATAAGTTCAAGGCCATTCTTTCTATCAACAAACAAGGAAACAATTTGATTTATTTATTTACCATGTATAGAGTATGCCTGTACACCAGAAGAAGGCACCAGATCTCATTATAGATGGTTGTGAGCCATCATGTGGGTGCTGGGAATTGAACTCAGGACATCTGGAAGAGCAGCCAGTGCTCTTAACCCCTGAGCCATCTCTCCAGCCCGGAAACAATTTAATAAACAAACAAACACAGGAAAATATCAAGTAGAAAGTTGGAATTTAAAATAAAATCAGTTTTTAAAAGTTCACTTTAGCCAGGCGGTGATGGCACAAGCCTTTAATCCCAGCACTCGGGAGGCAGAGGCAGGTGAAACTTTGTGAGTTCGAGGCCAGCCCGCTCTACAGAGCGAGATCCAGGAAAGGCACAAAGCTACACAGAGAAACCCTGTCTCGAAAACAAAAAACAAAACAAAACAAAAGAGTTCACTTTATTTATCTACTATTCAAAAATATTACTTAGATGGACTAACTTGGTCAGAGAACAAACCATGAAAGATATTGATAAGAATAACACATTGCTTACTGTCTCTATGAAACAATATTGTACAGCTAGGCTTTAAGCATATGCTAAATGTATTAATTTGTGAACAAATTACTACAGAAGAAAAAACACATAGAAGGGAAGAAAACTAGATAATTGGGAGCCTTCAATCTAGTTGATATTATTCTAATATTCTAATTATTCTATTATTCTAATAATATAATAATTATTCTATTATTCTAATCTAGTTGGTATTATTCTTTGCTATACTTACTGAAGTTATTAGACATTTGGAACATGAGGATATGTGGGGTAGTGTTATCAACTTTGCATGAGCTTGTTTGTTCCATTCCTAGAGTATGAGAAAACAGTAAAAGCAAAGAAATTGCAAATAAATATGTTGAGACTAATGGGAGAAAATAAAACACAGTAAGAATTTCCTTTCAACGAGGAATTGATGAATATCAGAGCTGACAGCATACACTTGAGGAGCTACTAGAACTCTTGGGTCTTCCTTTCACTTTCACTTTCTGGTCATGATTTCCATATCCTTATTCTATTTTCTCAACAAGAAGGGCTGCCTTGACAAACAATCATAAGTAATGAGGCAAATCTACTATGGACAGAACCCTCCAAAAATGTGAGCCAAAATAGACCTTTTATTTTATAATTGGTTATCCAAAGTATTTATTACAATGATACAAAGTTAACATGGAAGGAGAGAACTTAGTGCCAAATCTGTGACACTGAAAAGATTGAGACATAGGAAATTCCAAACATTTATATTAAAGTGAAAAATTGGAAGATATGAAAAAGTATAATAGATAGCCTTCCTGAAGCTCTTACTAAATTGGGTAGGAGTGTGAGTTTATGATGCAGAAGACACAAAAACTTTGTGTATGAAGAAACTTAATCAAAACAGAGTGGGTGGTTCAAACTTACTCAAGATAAATAAGTTTTAATATGCTAATTTAATGAGAAAGTGAAAGTAATTCACTGTCCAATGCAGCTTTTACTTTTTTATGTTATTTTATTGCATTTTCCATCAATCATTTCTAACAATGTACATAATAACTTATATTCATTTTAACTTCATGTTACTGACCAGGCAACTACACAGAGATGATTTGTACATAAAAATAAGCAATTGGTCACTATAGAAATGGAAAGGGATTATAAATGCAAATAAAAGTGATAAATTAGGCCACATGTCAGATAGGCATATTGAGTCAATCCTGTGACTGTCATCAAGATGTGATAAGTTAACTGATAATATCAATCTTCTTGAAGTTATATGTGCTAAATCCAATAGATGCCTTAATTACTGATGATTAATGATGGCACTCTACTTAGTTTTGAAACTCTTGCCCCTATTGTATTCATCTTACCTGGTAAATTTCAATAACCATGGTATTGAGACCAAATTTTTACTGTGATCTAAAAAGAAAATTTTGACAGTTTGTCTACTTACATGCAGAGGAAGAGATCTCATAGGTCTGTGTTTGTCACTTGTTTTCAGTCCATAAGGAACAATAAAGTGAATAGAATCTTAGACTGTCACAAAGTCTTCAGACAAAACACACATATAACCTTCTTCAGAAACGAGTTATGAAGGTGAGAAAAGGAATCTTTGGAAGAACATAAGATTTTGAAAAAATCTACTTTATCTAGAGTCCTTGAAGTTCTTACCAGATATGGGAAATGTCAGAAAGACTTTGCAAACTTGTCTCAACCTTCAGTGGCTTCTGTCTCTTCTTTGATTTTCTACCAGCAACAGACCACACACTGCTGTGAAGTGATCTGAGACAGAAAGGAATGTGTTCTTTAAGAATACTGACTCCAAAAATTCAAGTATGAAATGTCAAACAATTCTTCCATTGTTTGAAACAAAAATGAATTAAAATCCAAAGTAGTGGTCCCTCACTTCTCAATGATACAGTATACCATTCTTTTAAAAATGAACATAAAAGCACAGCTAAGTACCAGGGACAGGTCGCGTTATTACTGTTAGGTACCTTACAAACAGACCAAGCCACACAACTGTCACACATATGCAGAGCGCCTAGGTCAGTCCTGTGCAGGCTCCCTAATTGTTGGTCCAGAGTCCATGTGCTCCCTTGAGCTCAGGTCAGCTGTCTCTGTGAGTTCCCCCATCATGACCCTGGCCCCCCTCCCCTGGCTCATACAATCCCTCCTCTGTTTCTTCCAGACTCCTGTCATTTACACAATGGAGTATTACTCAGCTAGAAAAACAATGACCTCATGAAATTTGTTAGGCAAATGGACAGAACTAGAAAAAAAAAATCATTCTGAGTGAGGTAACCCAAACCCAGAAAAACAGACAATGGTATGTACTCACTCATAGTGGGTATTTGAAGTAAAGTACAGGATAACCAACTTACAATCCACAGTCCCAGAGAGGCTAGATAACAAAGAGGACCCAAAGAGGGATGCATGGACTTCCTGGCTTTTGGGAATCTGTTCCCCCTGCTGAATTACCTAGCCCAGCCTTGATGCAAGGAGAGGTGCTTGGTCCTACCTCAACTTCATGCTTTGTTCAAGCTCATGGGAGGTCTACCCCTTTCTGAATGGAGACAGAGGAGGAGTGAATGGGGATGGAGTAGATGGGAGTGGGGGAAAGGGAGGAGGCAGCCAGAGGAGAGAAGGGAGGAGAAACTGTAGTTAGTATGTAAAATAAATGAAAAAATAAGTTAATTAAATTAAAAAATAAACATATAAACACATATTAAAATGTGCCTTTACAGTATGTGCCCTTGTTTGCTTCTGTACATGCTTCCATGATATGTGAGATCTTCTCACCTTTCCAGAAAAGCATGTGAGCTCCATGAACAAGATTTTGGTTTTTTCTAAAGGAAAGGGAAGGGGCACCAGCCTTCCCAACTCTTCAGTGAGAAATGAAAAAAATAACAGGACTTTTGTACAGTAGTAAAACATTCATTACATTGCTCTTGCATGATGTACTAAGATACTGAATGCCTGGCTGAAATATTTAATTTATTCTGTTCCTCATCAAATGTATCTTTGATCCACTGGGATAAGCTTGAAAAAAAGATATCTTTGATTCTGGAACATATCTGTTTCCAGAATAGAAAGTTATGTAAACAATAACTTGTATGTGCATATAGAAGATTCTAAAATGAGACTAAAGAAAGTTTTCCTATGGATTTCATAAAAACACAAATTAAGAGATTTTATTTGTTCTTTAATTGTTGCTACATATTTGTGTGTGTGTGTGTGTGTGTGTGTGTGTGTGTGTGTGTGTGTGTGCATGTAAGTATATATGGTGCATGGGAGAGTTCTGAGGAAGAAAAGTAAAGCAGGAAATAATGTAATCATATTAAGATCTCAAAACTTTAAAAATTGTTGCAAAAAGACATACTTCTTTACGTGGTATTACATTATTCTTGATACTAGTTCAGTTTAGCTTCATGAAATCCAAAGTCTCCCACTAAGTGGTCTTGGGTAAAAACCTCTATTAATTCTGGAATATTAGTATATAAGCTGAAGGCACATGGTTTCATGTTTATTTCCTAAAACTGGCTACCTTGAGTAGGAATGTATGATGATATATTGTGTACCCTAATAAACTTATCTGGGGATCAGAGGACAGAGCCAGCCACTAAATTAGACATAGGGGTCAGACAGTGGTGGCACACATCTTTAATCCTATCACTCAGGAGTCAGAGATCTGTCTGGATCTCTGTGAGTTCAAGGCCACACTGGGAACAGAGCCAGGCATGGTGGCACACACTTTTAATCCCAGCACTTGAGATCTCATATCTTTGCTTAGGAAGGACACATACCTTTAATCCCAGGAAGTAATATGGCAAGACACAGAAATGTATATAAAGCGTGAGGAAACAGAAACTCTCCTCTTGAGGCTGAGGATTTTGTAAAGGTAAGAATGTGGCTGGCTTGTTCTGTTTCTCTGATCTTTTAGCTTTCACTCCAATATCTGGCTCTGGGTTTTTTTTTTTTATTATAAATAAGACTGTTTAGCAAATCGCATTACAGGAATATATGACATTTCTTTAGTAATAGCAAATATGCTATATGTTTATGTATATATTCAAATACATGCTGGCACTTCCTCAAGTCTCTGGATATCAAACCCAATTTCTAAGTATTACAGTGCTGTCATGGTGGAGTTCTTTAACATGTACTCAAAGATGCTACGTAGTCAGGGTAAATATGCAGAGAACAACATCACATACTTAGATTCTTAGCTGGATATGGAAAGAAGAGAAAGGCATGGTATTTTATTTCTAACAAATGCAATAAATTTTGACCTATGGACACCATTTTAGGATGTCAACACTTCATCCAAGAACAGCAATGTCAGAACTTTTGAAAAAGTACCATGGCTTGTTTAGTGTGATGTTCTTATCGGTGATGAATAGGATAAACAGTCATTCAAATAGACTAGTTTAGGCAAGCATTATTGTGGGTGGGAACAGAAGCAAAGCAAATACAATGCACAGGTGACAGGTGATAAACTGTGCATCATAGCCTCTCAAGCCTGGTAAGAAAAAACAAAATTAAGATTGTTGATGTAGAGAAGACACAAAGTAGATTTGTTTTACTGATGGGTGGAAAGTCATCTTCACAGGCAGCACTACAAAAAACTAATGATGTTATAATGCAAATGGATGGAAAATAAGTTTTGGAAGAGATCCACCAAGGCAAAAGTAAAATATGGTCTAGTTCCTTATAGACTTAGGCAAGGTGTTCCTTGTCTCTTACCTGAAAGCCTGATTTAACACAGTCATGCTTGTAAGTCAACGACAGTAGTCTGTAAACTACAGCCTCCATTTTCTTAAGAGTAATGCCGTGTTCCTCCTCCACTGCACTCCTCTCTGTCACTGTGGTGACGCTCTGCACTTCACCTGTCAGTGCTGACCTTGGCTCACAGACAACTGTCCACTCTGCTGTGATAAAACTTCCAGATACCAACTATCCAGCTGTGTGCTGTGGCCAAATTTTCTTGTCTCCCTTCTAGTTCTTACCGTGTTTCCAAACTTTAACATGCAACTGGCTCATCAACTATTACCTTTCAAACCCCTGCCAACCATAAAGGCCTGACATATGCTGGGCTTCTTCATTAAGGAGTTTCTATCCCAAATCCATCTATCATTGCTCCCAGATTCTATGCTTCACCTACAGTGGCCACTGATTAAAGTTTGGGTCCTTTGAGCTATCTTTCCTGTGGTTGCTAGCCTCTCTAGGTAATGCTTCTTAAACAGTTTCACAAGCCTGAATTACGTGCCCAAGAGTTTTCAGTTTCTTTCCCACACACATAGCCCTTTTCCCACCAGCTTGTTTTTCCTTTGGGGTTTATTAATCTCCATTGATTAGATCACATTGAATCTTCATCCCAGGATCTTGCCTGTAACTTGGCAAGTAAACATAATATTTAGGTTGCTGAGTTTTTTCCAGACTGATAAATAAATAAGAGTGCTTCTTGTTCAGTGGCTGTTTCCTTTGATACAATTCCAAGTACGATTAATTGCTTTGTAATTATTGGTTCCTCCACTTGAATGTCTTTGCTATTAAGGCTCCTTCATTTCTGTGTCATCAATCTGTCCTCACACAGGCATAAAGGTTTCTACACAGATCTCTAAATAAACTTGCTACAAATTGTGTAAAAACAACTGTTATGTATTATCTTCATAGAACTAGAGATGCTATTCTTCTGTTAAAGTTATAAGGAAAGGAAAAACAAGTGTCTAGAAAAGAAGGCATGGTACATGCTTTCAAGAAGCTAGTTGAATATGGGATTCTCTGTGCGTCCTAACAGCATAGCTGTGTTTCTAGCCATTGGTAAGAGAATTATGGATGTTCTTTAATCAAGATAGACCATGTTATGCCCCAATGATGAACAATTTCTATAATGAACCACTCCAAAGTTCTAGATGCTTTTACTTGATATGGTCTATTGTTTATATGAAACAATCATCACTCTACTTTCAAAATCTTTCTCATCCTAGAAATCATGAATGGAATGGGAGAAAGTTACAATGTCTATCCTAATCAACAATGTAAGCCACAAAAGACTGCATGAATTATAGTTCTAGACAATTGAAAACATCCCATTCATTTTCTTCTTAAAATTTTGATGCCCTTTCTCCTGATCTTCATGGATCCTTGCATAAAGTGGGCCACTATAACATGAAATCTTTTTTTTTTTTTTTAGGTAAATGTATATGAAAGTCACTACTTAATTCAGTTTTCCTATGTGCTCAACTGGGAACCTGTTTATCTCATCCACTACTTATATCACAGTAATTATAATTTCCATATTTATGTCAAGCAAGCAGCTCTACAATCAATAGTAATGATTTCCTAACACATATTCTCATTATTCTATTTTTTAGTAAGAAAACTCAAATAGGCAAACAATTTATTCACAGACTCACATAAGTAAGATTCCATTAAGTTTTCTTTATCATTTACATTATCTGTGGTTACCTTCATTCAACTGATGACTCATCTGGGAGCCAATAACATGATAATTGTGATGTGAACATCAACTCTAAGACTGCCACATTCAAACTGCAAATAAAATAAGGTTCTTTCTGGAAGAATGTCAACATGCCCTTTCATTATAGGTTGGTTAACTTTAATCAGATGTATCCTTATGTACTCATTGGAAATTGTACTTCACATGGAGACAGAGCCTGCCTTCAACATACTCAATTCCTGAAACTTGGCTCTCTAGATTCAACATCATCTATAGCAAGTTATCTAACCGTAAAACCTATATTGCATCATTTTCTCTCTTTCTTTCATACCTTTCTCCCCTCTGACACCCCCATCTCTCTCTCTCTCTCTCTCTCTCTCTGCTCTCTCTCTCTCTCTCTCTCTCTCTCTCTCTCTCTCTCTCTCTCTCTCTCTCTCTGTCTCTCTCTCTCTCTCTCTCTCTCTCTCACACACACACACACACGTGCATGTGTGTGTCTGTGTGTCTGTGTGTACCTGTGTGTGCGATGTACACACATATATCCTCTTACAGAATATATTGAGTTTAGAGAAAATGCAACACTTATATTGAAAATAATACTATTTAACAAGGATATTAACAAAATCTGTAGGCCCATGATAATCATCAACTTTAACACCAAATAAAAACTACAAATCCAGCCAGGCGGTGGTGGCGCACGCCTTTAATCCCAGCACTTGGGAGGCAGAGGCAGGCGGATCTCTGTGAGTTCGAGGCCAGCCTGGTCTCCAAAGCAAGTTCCAGGAAAGGCGCAAAGCTACACAGAGAAACCCTGTCTCGAAAAACCAAAAAAAAAAAAAAAAAAAACTACAAATCCATTACATTTTTATTGAATCTAATTCTCACAGTCACCCACAAATAAAGTACTACACTTAACTTCATTTTAAATACATAGCTGTTAAGTTTCAAAGCATTTGGTACTTATCTGGGCAACAGAGATGTAATCCAGCAAACCTGAGTATTGAAATCTTATTTGAAGCAATTACATATAAAACCTTCCAGGATGCCTAATATAGAAGACTATGGATTGCACAGATGTGATTAGTGATGTAGTGACCGGATGTCAAGCAAGTTACTTTTCTTCACTATCTAAGGACATTTTTGTTCTTTTTCCATTTAACTCTGAGAGGATAGATATTATATATCTGTATATATGATATTAAAGAAAATTAATGACAATAATTTTATTAGTTTATTTAATAAGTAGAATTCCCTGAATTAGAACAATAGAGAATTAGAAAGAAAAATAATGTTTAATTAGCATACACAATACACTTTGCTAATGTGCATTATCTATTCTGTCTGCTGCTCATCCCTGCAAAGTACAAACTGTTAACTTTGGGTTTGCTTAAAAAAGTATTGAAATACTAAGAAAGAAATTGTCCAAGGTTAACCACTAATACAGAAATGCTACATAATAATAGATTCACAGCTCCTTAATGCACAGCTCTGGCTGCACATCCCACAGTGGTTAGCTCTTAATAAAACTTCTTTAAGTTGTATACTTCCTTTGTTTCTCTGAAAAGTTAAACATGAATCAAATTCAGATTTTTGTCTTTCCATTCACTTGTATTTCTTCCCTTTAACTTTGATTTTTCTCATCTGCCCTTGAGCTTTTGAAAACATTAATGATAAGTCAAACCAACAATGTGAAGTCACTAGGGCGTCATCATTCCAGGGCAATGCTGTTAAATGTGAGCATTGTTATACTCAATGCCTACAGTTCAATTTCTATGCAAGCATGGATTTGTGTGTGCTTTTTCTAGTGAAATCTTAAGATTGCTCTTTTATCTGACAGCACCTTAGCAATTGGATTGGAGCATAGTTAAGGAAAGGAAGGGTGCAATTTCCCATGACCTGAAGACTAGAAGGCATCCGCCATTCTTTCCTTTAAAGGCTACTTAGTGTAAATTTAGTTTTCTTTGCTCTGTGTTTACCCTAAAGGATTTTAACCTCTGGGAAAAAATAAGAGAGTTCCATAACTCTTTTTTAATGAGTTGAGAAGACTGCACTAGCTCATTAAAGGAAGTGTTTTTCTGATTCTTGGATGATATACTTCTTTTGTCTGATGGCTAAGGAAGTTTATTCCTTGCACCTTATCATTGCCCTGAATACATAGCACCAACTCTACAGACCTGGAAAGACTATTGGTTACATTTTATATCTTCTTATAGCGTATTCATTTCCTCTGACAGCTGCAACAAATTATCACACACTCTGCAGAGTAAAATAATAGAAATTTATTCCTTTCAGGTTCTGGAGGTTAAAAGTCTAAAATCCATTTTATTGACCTAAAGTCAAGGTGTCAGCAGTGCTGGTTCCCTATAGTGTGTCTAATGGAAGATTGGCCCGTCTTTTTCCATCTTCGAAAGGTTGTTGGCATTACTTAGTTTGGCACCAAGGCATTCCAAACCATTTCTGTTACCACTTTGAATGCCCCCCCATCGTGTATGTGTGTATGTGTGTATGTGTGTGTGTGTGTGTGTGTGTGTGTGTGTGTAGAAATAATTTAAAAAAACAAGAGGATATGAACTTGATGGAAAGAGGAATGTGTAGGAGGAGTTGGAGGGAAGAAATGGAAAGGGAAATGATGTAGTTGTAATTTAAAAAACAAAAAAAATCATAAAATCTTAAGAATAATGTGAAATGCTGAAATTAGTGAAAGATAATAGAGAAAGAGAATAATACCCAGGCTCCACCAATATCTGGACACTAGAACATCAGGACTCACTGCAGTGGGAAATTAAGCACCAGCTGTCTTATACATCTAGTTTGTCTTACATTTCCTACTCTGGGGCTGAAATTATCTGCACAATATCCTAGAGTTTTCCATAGCCAACTAATCTGACTCTTCTCACCTGAAAGAAGTTCCGGCAGTGAGCACAATGTATTGATGGAGAGTTGTTCATTGTTGTGTTCTATAATAATCACTGAGAGAAGCATTGATAAACACTCATAAAAATGTTTGGAGAATGTCTCTAGGTTTACATTGAAGTGCAATTTAAAAAACCTAGATGAGAGGCATAAAATGGTGACCAATACATCCTGGACACATAAGAGTATGGTGTCCTTTCACATCTGTCCCTGTAGCTTACCTTCCCTGAAGTCAGCATTGCTCTCAGACTGGATGTATCATTGTTAATACACATGTTGCTCTTTTTAATTTAATGGAGTCTATAAGTCTGAAGTATGGTTTCTATTTTTGGGGACAAAATGTCGGTTTTTCAGTTGTTTTTTATTTACAATTTTTTTCATTTTACATACCAACCACTGTTCCCCTTCCCTCCCTGCCCTTCTCTCGTTCCTCCCCCTACCTTCCCCCATCCCACCCCCCATTCACTCCTCATAGGAGGTAAGGCCTCCCTTGGGTAGGAAACACAGGCTGGCATACCAAGCTGGGGCAGGACTAAGCCCCTACCCCTTGCATCAAGGCCAACTAAAGCATTCTGCCATAGGGAATGGGCTATAAAAAGCCAGTTCATGTACCTGGGTTAGGTCTGGGTCTCATTGACAAGGGCCTCACAAACAGATCAAGCTACACAATTGTCACCCACATTCAGAGGGCCTGGTTTGGTCCCATGTGGGTTCCCCAGCTGTCAATCTAGAGTCTGTGAGCTCCCACTAGCTCAGGCCAGCTGTCTCTGTGGTTTTTCCCATCATGATCCTGATTCCCCCCTTGCTCCTATAATCCCTCCTTCCTCTCTTCAGCTGAACTCCAGGAGCTTAGCCTAAATAGCACCAGTAGCACAGACACTGAGAATAACAATTAATAAATGGGATCTCTTGAAACTGAGAAGCTTCTATAAGGCAAAGGACACAGTAAAGAAGACAAAACAACAGCCTACAGAATGGGAAAAGATCTTCACCAACTCCACATTTGACAGAGGACTGATCTCCAAAATATATAAAGAACTCAACTCAAAAAACTAGACATCAAAATACCAAATAATCCAATTTAAAAATGGGGTGCAGATCTAAACAGAGAATTCTCAACAGAAGAATCTCAAATGGCCAAAAGACATTTAAGGAAGTACTCAACATCCTTAGCCATCAGGAAATGCAATCAAAACCACTCTGAGATATCATCTTATGCCTATCAGAATGGCTAAGATAAAAAACACTAATGACAGCTTATGTTGGAGAGGATGTGGAGAAAGGGGAACACTCCTCCACTGTTGGTGGGAATGAAAAGTTGTACAACGACTTTGGCAATCAGTATGGTGGTATCTCAGAAAATTGGGAATCAATCTACCTCAAGACCCAGCAATACAACTCTTTGGTATATACCCAAAAAATGCTAAACCATACCACAAAGACACTTGCTCAACTGTGTTCATAGCAGCATTATTTGTAATAGCCAGAACCTGGAAACAACCTAGATGCCCCTCAATGGAAGAATGGATAAAGAAAATGTGCTACATTTACACAATGGAGAATTATGCAGAGGTAAAAAACAATGACATCAAGAAAATTTGTAGGAAAATGGATGAAACTAGAAAAAAATCATCCTGAGTGAGGTAACCCAGACCCAGAAAGATAAACATGGTATACACTCACCCATAAGTGGATATTAGATGCAAAGCAAAGATTCTTCAGTTTAAATTAAAATCTTAAACATTCCTTTAGCTTTACCTTAAAGGAGTGGAAGACATTATTTAGCATGTGTATTGCCTGTAGCAACCACACAGATTATTCAAATGAAACCTTTCAACATGGCCATTACATTTTGTCACCATATACCAAAAATAACTTCAATCCAGGGATCCACTAAAAGCAATGTTCAAAAGAAAACAAGTAAAGGACAAGTAAATCCTGTTTGTTGGAAGATGTTCTATATCTGACAGTATAGAGGTTTTAGAGCATGGGCAAAGGGCACATGTTGCATAATCTTAGTCAATTAAAAAACTACAGTATTGACAAACTGGATTTCTTTGATAGTGCACGGGTTAGAAACTGTTTAAGAAGGGGATTTCATGGAAGCTTCGGTTGCTTAGCAACCACTGACCCATGGGGACCAGTTCATTTTTAGTCTGGAATAATAGGTCACCAAATGCCACCAGGATTACTGTGAGCCTCACATAAGGAATTCTCAAAACACATCAGCAGAGAAGTTGTCATCAGGGTCTGGCCTAACACAGGGGTATATATATATAAAACATACTTGGGGAAAAATGATTAATACAAAGACATCTTCTTTTTTAAGGGACAGTGTTGAGACAGCCAAACCATACACCTTTGAAGAAATGTGTGATCAAATCCTGCAGCATTTTTCAAAGTCAAAGAGTAGAAAAATATAGGGCCTTGCTTTATTAAAACCTTGTTAACCTTTTAATAACCATGCTGTAGAATCCTGTAGAGACACGAACTCTTGTTAATCACTGATTGGCATATGAGAGTTTGCCTATTAACACTGAAATCACTATTCACTAAAGCTATGCTCAACCGAAGTTGACCAATGGGTGATGGTCAGAGTAGTGATTAGAGCTACTTCGAAGACTCAAAACAAACATATTTTTGTATGAGCCTGAAGACACTAGCAGCTGTAGCTAAACAATGCACTAATGAGATGTTATGTGTTATGGTGTCAGACAGAGAGAAGGAAGAGAGTCTGGAGATGTTCCTTGCAGTCACCAGGGAAGATATAAAGAGTCTTCCAGCTGCAGCATGCCATACCCACGCAGCTGCCTCTTGCTTGAACTCAGGCTCCATGTCTCTTCTGGGCTATCCTGGACTCTGCAGTGCGACTTCCCATAGAAATCACTGCTACGTCCCGGTGGCTCCTTCCATCGCCATCTGCTCAGATGATGTAAACGCTGCTTTCAGACATTACTTACCCAGCAGCTGCCAAGGCAATCTCTGGCTTCTGGACCATTGCCAAGACTCCTACTGTGAAGCACCTTGCTGTGAATCTCCCAGCCATGAGCTCAAGACTTGCACTCCAACTGGTGATTCCAAGAACTCCTGTGTGCCTTGCAATTCCCCATCTGTAAGTCAAGTTGTTAGTGCCTGTGAAACTACCAAGATCAGAACCAGACCCAGCTGCAGTCCCTGTACTGGGACCAAAGGGTATGTATCCAATTGTACCACAGCTACTCGATTTGCATCTAAAGCCTGCCAAACTCCTCAGAATGGCCCCCACTTCATAGGGCAACTTTATTCCTTCCCTAGGAATCTCCAGACCCCAGGTCACTGTGGTCTGGGCAACAGTGGATATAGAAGCTACGGAAATTTTGGGTTCATCACCAATGGCTTCTCCCCTTCTTGTTATATTAATAATAGCTACCATCACCAACGTTATCTAATGGGATATTGCCAGTATCCACATTATGAGCCTTCAAGATTCCCACCACGGAGCTACTTATGTAAAAATTTTCAGTCTCTGAGCTATATACCTAGCACATTTCCACCTCTGAGGTACTTATGCAGCAGTATCAGACCTCTGAATTGCTACTGATTGACTTACAGCTTGTACAAGAGCTCCAGATAGGCTGATGGAGCAGAATCTACTCACATCTAAGGTCTCTATTATTCTGCTAAATTGATTCATTCATCTCAAGAAAGTTGTTGTACCAGGCTGAAGTGTAACCCTAGACCTGATTAACCAATCAGTAGTTTGTTCTTTGGTTAATACTCCCTGTATAAAAATCTGACTATGATAGTAGTGTTAGCTCTATAACTGACTAGAATGGATTCACTGAAGAGATTCTATATGAAGGACATCATCAACATCATTTTTGCTCTGGTTGTCACTTGCCTGCCATTGTGATGATCTTCTATCTTGGTTTGATGGTTGATTTCAACAGTTTTTTTCCCCCAATTGTTCTGCTTTTCACCAATAGTTTTTTTTTTTTCACTGCCTAATGAGCATCTTGCCAGTGAAGGGAGAAATAAAATCACCTTAAACTAATTGAATGGAACTATTTCTTCTTTTCCTCCTGACTGATTATAAAAAGGAGCAAATATTATAGCAAGCACAACTACTTAAGAGAAAACCTCAGCAATTTACTCTTTCGAAGAAGATACAAAGCACAGTGTTGACTTGGCTTCAACACTTGGAAGAAATCCTCAGAAGTAACTGAAACACAGAAACTATGTGACAAAACAAAGAAAAAATGCTACTGCAGATTCTCTATGACTCCTAGAATTCATCTGTGTTCTGGATTCTTCTGTAATCCTGCTCTGGTGAATTGTGCTGTTCTAATTCTAGAAAATGCCTTGATACCTTGATTCATGATAAATAAACAATTTTCTACCAGAAAACCATGGCTGGCATGTTTGCTGATATTTTGTCTATATTGAGCACACAGTATGCATACCACTGCTGGTTACTAGTTTTGTTGTTGTTGTTGTTGTTTTCTTTTTTTTTAGAATTTGGCTTATAATCTATTAAAATTTGTAAAGAAGGTTAAATATGAAATCCAAGTAGTTTGTTTTTTGTTTTGTTTTCTTTCTTAAATATTCAACTAATTCATCTTGTAATGACTGTGATTAATTTTCAAATAAAGAAATTTGGTAATAGTGTTTATAAATCAATTTAATAAAAAGTATATTTCTATATATACTGTATATGACAATAAAATATAGATACTATTTGAGAAGCTCACTAATTAAATAGGGAATCTCTTGAAAAGTGATTTTAGGCCTATAAACTTCTCATGCAGAACATGAAAATAAAACCTTCAATTTAGGTGGTAAAAGTGCTATAATAGGCAGCACAAGCATTTCTGTGAGTAAATATTGAACCATGTTTTAGGTATAATGTTTTGTGCAGATGAATGCAACAGGAGACTGGAATATTTGGAAGGCTCAACAGTACTGACAGCCAGTGTTTTAGAGTTGGGGGTAAAACTCTAAGGTAGAGTGCTTGCCTGGCCTAAAAGGCTTTGAATTTTACTTTTAGTACTTCAAAAGTAATTAATGTCTGTCTTAGTTAGGGTTTTATTGCTGTGAAGAGACATCATGATCACAGCAACTTCTATAAAGGAAAACATTTCACTGTGGTTGGCTTACAGTTCAGAGGTTTATTCCTTTGTCATCAAGGTTGGAAACATGACAGCATCCAGGCAGACATGGTGCCTGGGAAGTAGCTGCAAGTTCTTTGTCTGGATCTGCAGTAACAATGACCTCAAAGCCCACTCCCAGTGACACACTTCTTCCTACAATGCCACACCTACTCCAACAAGGCCGCATCTCCCAGTAGTGCCAGTCCCTAGGAGCCTACGGGGTCATTTTCATTAAATCTACCACAATGTCTAAAATTAAAACATTCAAACTGTACTAGCATTTTTAACAGTGCATGTCTACTGTGTGTAGCAAAGGCTTCAGTGTATTAATTAATGCCTTGATTTTGCTTGAATATGTTGGGGGATGATGATGTTCTTCATTCACGTGAGTATCTTCAATTTTCAGAGAATTCTATTATTATGTTACAAAAATATATATTATCCTTAGAAACCAGACATTGACTATATAGGACCTACTTCATTCCTTTGACACAGCATAGGTGTTCAAGTACTTAAACAGTTTTGTGTGCTTTAGCTGAGTGTTCAGTAGCTCAGACCAATACATATACTTTCTCTGCAAATTCTGAAGGTACACCTATTCTTTGAGACATTAAGCAGAATCCTTTGAGGTCATGAAGATTTAGGGAGACTATTTTCAAGAACTGTTCAGAGGAAACAAGCATAATGCTATCTCAACCATTTAACAACAATGGACGACTTTCAAAGGAGGGAGAGATCATTTCTAACTGGAAAAATGACAGCACACTTTCCAGGAGAATTGGCCTTGGAGTGATGACGGAATATTTAAGTGACAGGGTTCTAAGTGCTCAGGGATGGATGAAGGAAGGTGAAGTGGCAAATTAATGTGAACCCAAGTGGCACTAAGTTTAACTGGAGCAGGGGTGCAAACAAATATCGCCAGTGGGAAAAATGGAGAGAAAATATAGGACATCAGATCAAAGATCACAGATAAAAAAGGTTCTCTTAAATAAAAACAAGCAAATTACACAAGATTTATAAATATGACCTTGATAAAATTAAAAGTCCCTAATAATAGAAGATATCATTTTAAAATGAAAAATAAAAGGAGATGATGGGACATGTGAGAACTTTGTGCTTACCACCTAAGTTTTCTATAAACATTAAACCCAAAATAAGTCTCTATTAATGAAGTGAAATAACTGAAAAAAAAATGCAAACAAATCCCCAAACCAGAATTAAGGGAGAATATGTTGCATGTGCTCCACAAATTTACTTCCCTAGCTATTTAATAATTACTAAGTAAAAAAATCACATATCTTGATGAGAAACAAGCATATAATATGAGTAGATAATTACTAATACAAATACAAATTGCCTCTAAACTATTTAGTGTGTTAGATTTCATTAGTAATTTTTCATTATGAACACAAGATATTCTTGTTAGCATCCATTGGTCAAACATATGTAAGTTGATAATATGTTAATTTACAAATATCATTTCACAGACTGCAGGCAGGGGTGGAGATCAGCAGAACCTGGGTGGATGTTAGGGTTTCAAATGTACTAACTTAATGTTGATGCAATTCCACATCTTAAAGTGTCTCCTGGGACAGTTTATTGCAGAGGACAAACCTAGGTCTACTTTGCTATGCTATTCTGGCTTTATTAGTAGTACTATGGATGGCATTGTTGATTATACAATCTATCCAATCATAAAGTCGGACCACCTTTGTTTCTTAGTTCTATTTTTCTTTTGTTTTTGATTGTTCAATTACATGCCAAAAGCACAACTGTTAAGTTTAAATTTTACTTATGAATCTGCAACTCTAAATCTGAAATTCTCCCAAAGCTACCATACTTCGACTTAGGTCCTCCCAGTATAGCTGTTTCCAAAATCCTTCACTTTGCTTTCTGTAGTTGCACTTACCTGCAGTCATTTGAAGTCCAAGAATACATTATGGAAAATTCCAGAAAGAAACAATTGATAAGATTTGGGTTGAACAACAATATGCGTAATGAAATACCTGCCACTCTGTCCCACTTGGGGTGTCAGTTATTTCGCTGTCTGGCAGATCTGTGAGGTCCAGTGACTTTCTTGTTAGTCAGAAGCTACCTTGATTGTCAGACTATCAGAGCATTCCAGAAGTTAAGCATCCCTAAAACACAAGAATAGTGATGTAAGAGTTCTGTTAGTGTATGTTGTTGTAGTTCTTCTGTACTAATGCTATCAGTGATTTATGTATCTAATTTATAAATTAAAATTTGGCATTAATACATAGATATAAGGAAATACATACTAAATACAGTATCTGGTGTTACCTGAATTTTCAGGAAACCCCTAGAAGTCTTGGAATTTAACCCCGGGAATAAAGTAGGACCGTTGTATTCTTTTCAGCACTCTCTTGACACTGTTTAGTAAAACAAAACTCTAATCTATCTGCTTAAAAATAATTTAAAAAGAGAAAGGCGAAAAATTCATCTATGAGAGACTATCAGCTAAAGTATAATCTAGTCATGTCACACAAACATTTTACAATTAAAAGCAGTGGTCTATACCAGTAGAAGTTATTATGTTACAAGGCAAATTTCAAAATAAAAAGGAAGTATAAAATACATGTTGTAGCATACTTTACACCCATAAACATTTCTCTCCATAATATATATCTCATCTAGTTAATACAATATAATTTAAAAATTTAAAGCTACTAACATGAAACAAAATTAAAGACTTGTCAGCTTTGGGGAGAATTTTAAGAATAAGAATTGAAGATCCAGTAAGCAAGTTTCAGGCTTCATAGTTATACTTTATGCATGCCATTAAACTTTAAAAACAAAGGAAAATAGTACTGAGAAATAAAATTGATTCCTCCCTCTGATTGGAGAGAATATGTAATCAGTGACACTCTATGCCATAATATTAATCACAATATTGAATACCAAAGTAAAATAGGTCCCTGTTTTCTACAGTGCAGTGCCTTCTAGGAAGTCCCACAATGCAAGAATTCATTGATATCTGCCATGGCGAATTTCAGTTAAGCATAGAATACATTGAAAAATCATGTGCTGTGCCTTTTTATCATGGTAAATACAAACATAATGGTATGAGCCTTTATCTGCCTTCAGGATGAAGAGGCAGCTGAGATGAGGGTACAAAGGCAACCTAGTTACATGGTGAGACTCTATATTAAACTAAAAATAAAATGATGCTAAATGTTCATCACTTGAGAAGTAAAAATCATTAATCTATAATTATTTCTTTGAGGAAAGAATGTATACTTTAAGTACAGAATTCTTACTGTCAAGGAATAATTCTGGTGCAAATAATATACTTTTCAGAATTGCAAGTTTGATAGTGGACTATTTCTCATCTAGAATGTAACCACTGAGAATGGGAGATTATAAATCATGCTAACAGAGAATGTTCTTTCATATTACTGTATTTCTTTGCTCCCTGGTTCCTAAGGGGTGGACATCTTCATTATTTTAATTAATTTTTTTCTTATTGGGTAGCTCAATGGACCTCTGTTCTGTTTTAAAAGAATTGAGTGTAGCATGAATATTGAGTAACTTCAAGCACTTCTGGTCAACTGAAAGATGAGGAGAAATACCAAAGCGCTTTTTAGTTCACATATTGTAGAGCAAGGAGGTCATAACTGATCTTGAGTATTAATTCTAAATCAGCACATTTATGCTTACACAAGTCAAGCTGTCACTTAACCCTCTTACAGAGTAAGTAGTCTTTATGGACAGAAGGCTTCCTAAGAATTCAGCCACGTGGCTAATAAAACACTGTGAACAGACAGAACACTCAGTAAAGTCAACAGCTTTGGTTCTAAGAGGGTATGATGAGAACAGTAGTTACTCAGTCAGGAAGTTAGAACCACAATCTTTATTCCATTTGTTCCAGTCTACTATATTAGCAGGAGAGGGGAGTTATTGCTATGCTTCACACATAAGAATACATTTTCCTAAATACTGATGGATTTATTGAAACCCTGTATTCAGGCCAGATCCATAGAAGTGATCTAAGTTTTATGTGAAAATAATTGAGCACCTTTTATTCCTCATATTCAAATTGCCTAGGTGGCATTCTCAGTACTGGCATTTGGCATATCACTGGAAATCTCGGGCAAAGCTATTGAATTCTATAGTTCAAATTCATTTGCTTTGATGAACCTACTTCTGCAACCTGAAATTTTTCATTAATGAATACCATAGTAGTATTCTAAACCCTCAATGTCTTTCCATTCCAAAGTAAATCTAAATAGTAAGAAAGTTTTTCAGAACCCTAGTGACTTGTTTATTGTTATAGATCAATAGCTCGTCACTTAAGGGAAGATTCTAAACCCTCAAACTTATCCAGTTCATATAGATAAGTTCGATGAAATACAACCAGAATATGCTCACCATAAAATGAGTTTGTTGTATATAGTAAATCACACAAGAACACTTTATTTTCACATTTTTTTCCTGCTGTGCTTATCACACATACAAAGTGAATTGAACATGAAATTGGAAAATAGTCACACAATGTAAACATGTCCTTATGCTTTTTGAGTCTAATGATGTAAGAAGAAATAGATGATGAAACAAGCATGTGAAGTAAGTAAAAATAAAATAATACTTCCAATACTTCCTCCAAAATCAGATTGTGCCATTTACTCTTCTGATGATGCCTTAAAGTAAGAAAATTGTAGAAAAGAGGCAAACAAAACAAAACAACAACAACAACAACAACAACAAAAAGATGTTTGGTGCATACAATCTTTCTTTCCAGGCAAAGACATTCTTCTAAGGTACCAAGCCATGTGAATTTACACTCTACATAGTACATAGAGACATGAGGTACATATGGATGAAAGAGTCAAATGTGAGTAATATTTATGAATGAAAACATTTAAAATGTGGACTCCAACTACAGTCAAATTGTTTTTAAGATAACTTTTTAGCACTGTAGAATGTAGAAAATGAGCATCTGATTCTGTGTACACTTGGTATCAACAGTCTACGGTAGAAATAAACAAACACAAGCTCTCAAAGGAGGAACTTCAGCTTGAAATAAAAGAGCTCTTAATTTCCACCTTGGAACACAGGGCATATATCATTACTGCCAGCCGGAAGGATCATGGGAAAATGAGAAGGGGTGGGAGGGGGAGAAGGAAATGGGCCGAAGATTAAGGAGTGAGACCAAATGGAAATGAAATGACAAGGTTAAAGGGTGGGAGGCAGGGAGAGGGTGATCACAAAAGTAAGGGATGAAGATTGTCTTCCAGAAACTCTTCTTGTCCCTATACATGGAACATTGATTTGAAGACTTACAGCCTGGACACTAAAATTAAATTAAATAAACATAAAATTAAAAAGGCCATCAACTATAAACTGATGCTATCCTACTCTGGGACCTGCTTGCTATTATGAGCCATATCTAACACTCAGAATTCCATCTCCTATAAACTCATTAATATGTCTAGTGGAGATTATCATGGTACCACATAAAAGTAAAGAGTATGCTAACACTTTGTATAATTGTGAATGTGTCTACGTACTTATACATATGTATACACACACATACAGGAGGGGCACTTCCTTTTCATCCTGTCATCATGATTCTTAAGCCTATGTATGTATCTGGAAGGCCTAGTTGTATTGTTCAGGAGGGAATGTTTACCTCTTTTTAAATCATCTGCTTAACACTTGGTTAGAATAACCACAAGTATGTCACATCTCTATGGATGAAATTCTTGAAAATAAAAGCAGAAATCAGCAGGACACCTTTTCCCTTTCTTGTTTGTCTCTCTTAAAACCTAGGTACCAGAGATTTTAAGTATAACTGCAATTAGCCTGAGGCATAGAACATCTATATCCCCTCTTGCTTTTGGGTAAAATACAGAAGTGTTATAAAATATTAATAGAAATATGACGTGGCGCTCAGGCATGCTAGTGACTGCCACGACGGCTCTGTTGGACAGAAATCTTTATACATTTCATGGGAACCATCTCGATTCATCCGAAGGAAGAATGGGCTCGTTAGCATAAAGAGTCCCTTCCTCACCTCACTGTGATGTCCAGTGCAGGCAGCTTCAGTCAGGCCTTGCAGTGGGAGGGTGAGTTACACCGGCCATCACTGAGCAGATCACTTTCTAGAAGCACACAGAGAAACAGGTCTGTGTGATGAAGGCTTCACCAGGTACAAAAGCAGCCCAAATCTCTCTTTTCCAAGCTAAATTTAAGGCTCAGTGTTATTCTTTCTATTCCAGCGTAGGTCCACATCATCTGCTAATCAAATGAATCCTAAAGTGGGGTGCACTGTTGCTTTTGGTGACTGCCAAGCAACACTTCAGGAAATCCACACCCATTTTCCAAGTTTCATAACTCTATGTATGGAAATGTGTCAATAACATCTATGTAAGAACTTTCAGGAATACCAGGGCAACCTGTTCTAATGTGGGCTACTAAAGGGAGAGCGTCTTCATAGTCACCATCAAACCAAGCTGTGAGACTCTGATCTCAAGGACAGTCTCGTGCCTTCTGCATCCTGGGAAAGGAACAGAAAAGCATTTAAAGCAACGTCCTTCACGTGGATGTGTTCAGACTACAAAACTGGTAAACTGATTCAAGTGAACGTTTTCCGTATTAATGATTAAAACTTATGTAGGTAGCTGTCTGGTGGCCTGAGAGACAGATGCATTTGTGGGATGTGGAGGTGATACGGCTGCTCACTGAGCCAAGTTAAACAAAGGAGGCAACGTCTGATATCAGAGTGACCCAGCTTGGGGCGAAGAGACCATTCTCTAGCTCTGGTTCTGCACTAAAGAGCTGGGTGTATCAAGAGTGTGACAGCTTTTGTCTGTAAGCTCCCGACCACTAAAACAAGGAAGCTGAACTTAATGAGCACGTAAACCCCTACAATATGAGGATTTGCTCATTCTGGCACAACGTGTGTTGAAATTATTTATGATGTTTAACTCTGCCTTCCTTCTGTGTGTTCCTCTTTTCCTAAAGTGCTTATCAGGATACACCCAAGCCCAATCAATGTCTTTTAATGACACAGGTGCACTCTAATTTCATCTCGCAAATAAACTGTTAAATTGTGAGTGACGCATTTAGTTCTGTTACACCTTAATTATTCCACTGCCAATAGTCAGCAATGGAAGCCACATTCCTAACTTACACACTTCCTTAAGACATTGCACTTGGGCTGCTGTATATTTAAGTTTCAGGGGTAGACAAACAAAGGAAGTGCCATGAGAAACACTATTATCTGCAGTTCCTCCTGGAGCTAATTTCCTGAAGAAGCTGCAAATTGCAATCATTTCAACTCAGAGACTCCACCCGCTTATAAAGCATAAGTGCCTAAGTACAGTAGTAAAAACCTGCTTAGGCCCCCAGGCCATATCATTAAAGTGCTTCCCTAGACACAAGGCCCTGTCTGGGGATCCGATTTCATAACCAAAAACACTAAATGCCATAATAAGGTAATAATAAGGTACTCGCTAAAAACAACCATTTAATCTCTGCAACTTATTACACTATTAAAAGAGTAAAATAAAACTACCTGACACTGCTTCACCAGCAGCTTGCTAACTAGATTTGGGTTGTGCTCAGATCCAGACTATTCTCAATAGTGTTTGAGAAAGATTATGAAGTTACATATCCTTTCCCGAGGCAAGGGGTGGGGGAGCTCCAGAGATAGTGGCTGCTTATTTTTAAAGCGATAAAATAAAGAAGAGAACACAAAGAAGACACAAGCACACTGCTAGATCCTTCTTAGAGGCACGCTGTGAACAGGAAGTTTATGGTCGCCAGGTACCGGCATGCCAAGTGATCAAAGGGGCAGATAGGAAATGATCGGAGGACTTGGGGAGCAGATTGTTTTTAAACACTGCAGTCTTTTATGGACTAAGAAGAAACAACATGGGGGACTTTTCTTCAGTTTCACAAATGCCTGTGTAAATTCGAGGTGCCAAAAAACTCTGGAGAACCATTTTTCAATATAAGGGGACGTAGTTTTCTCTCCCGCTCTTGCTTCCTTCTCTCCTTACATGAAAAGAACAAGAAGTCAAAGTAGCAACTGGTCCCTTCTGCTCCTCGGCTTGTTCCCTCGCACTTCGAGGTCCCCATCGACAGACTTTCGCAGGAAGGTACTGGCAGAGAAGAATGGCAGCTTTCAGAGTCCCAGCCAGAACGTGCCAAAGCCTATTCCAGAATGACAGGTTTAAAACTAAGAAACTGTAGCTTCATGTCCACCGCACTGCATGTTATACACTTACCATTCATTTTAGACTTTTAACTATGAAATCACAAGCACATGTGATAGTATTGTACACAGAGACAGAATTTTCTTCTTAAGAGAGAAAATAGTTCTTTGTCGTTATAATGCTTCAAAGACCCATGCTGTAGGTCACCTCTCCATCACTATGTCTGTATAGAAATACTTGGGTAAGTTTTAGGACATTCATCACGATAATCCCTTGTTGATGAATGATACCGTCGTTTCAATGAAAAGCATCATATTTCAAAGGCAAGACTCGTCCATTACTAAAAATAAGCAAACAAAAAGATAATTTAGCCAGCAACTCAGGGAAGTATGACATAAAACCAGTCAGCTAGTGAAGCTCGGGTATCATAACTTGCCCTGTATTTCTCTACAATGCCCGGAACATTTGTTATTACAGTAACTAGTCTGAATTTATTTGTTAGGGTTGGATGTTGGCCCAAAGTAAAATGTCCTCTTTCCTTAACAAATTCAAAGTGACTGAAAAATAAACTGAAGTAAGCAAAGTAAACTGATTGCTTAGTCTATGAAAGTGTCTGCTCTTAGAGTCGGGAGCTTCTGTCTCTAAGAAAGAGCTGCTCCTGGCATTAACTTCAGAAACAAACGTATTGAATTGTTTATGCAGATTTACTGTGAAATTCCAATATCCATGATGATGCTATTAAAGGGTAGAGGCCTAAGAAGACACGTATGTCACAATAGAGGAGCTGTCTTGAATGGGATTAGTAACAAGTATTAAGGAGGGAGTTTTGCCCCTCACAGGAAGTCAAAAGTTTGCAATCAGGACATGAAGATCAGACACTAACTCTACCAGCACCTTCGTCTTCAACATCCCAGACCTCAGAAATCTGAATAATAACCCTGTCTTCTTTACAATATATTTAATATTGGCAATTTTGCCATGGCAGATGAGTAGAGTAACACCCCCATCTAGCAATAGTCTAGCCTGGCCCATTGGAGGCCTCCTTGCTTTTAAGACAGAAGTAGAACAGAAAAGAGCTAAAAGAAGGGAAGAGTGTGGATGCTGAATGAGTCAACTTCTGTACTTAGCCATACTTTCTACTCAGACAGGGAAATCTCCATCTATCAGCCAAATGGGTAAGCACAGGATATACACTTCTCCCTGGGGTGCTTCAACCAACATGCAGTTGCTACAGGGTATTCTGGTATACTTCTATCTCTTTGGGGGAAGCAATGTAAACTCTCTCTCCTCCCACCAAATCTATAATGCCTAGGTTTAAGTCATTGTTTATAAATTAATAATCTCTTAACATTTGTTGAAATTTATGGAAAACCTATTATTAGAAGACTTGAACTCAAAGCTGGCCTTAATAGTACCTTGTAGTGGTACTTTGGGCATGTGAGTTTATGTCTCTAGACTTCGACTACTAGTCCTGCATATGAGTCACAAGCTCAATCTTCAGTGAATTTTGAGATTCTAAAATCTCATTCTAATTGATTCTAATCCTCCAGCCCAATTCATCTTCTTATTAAGTCTTTGAATGATTCATGATTGATTCTTTAAGCTATATCCCATACCAAAATGATTTTATTCAGTGGGTAGCAGGAAACACATGGGCAATATCTATGCTAGGGGTTGCTCATTGTATCCATTGTCTTAGAATTTTGTTCTTCAAAGAGGATATACCAGAGGTTAGAAAGCAGTATTTTTAGTCTAGCTCCAACCTTCTAGTACCATTTTTATTATTAAGAATTTTTTTTATTCATTCCACATACTAAACACAGATCCCCACTCATTCCTCCTCCTGCTCCTCCACCCCGCAGCCGTCCTCCCCTCCTTACTCCCCCCCCCCAATCCTCTCCTCCAAAAAGGTATGGGGAAACTTACAGATACAGCCAAACCAAGCCAGTGGGAACTCATGAACTTTGGACCAACAGCTGTGGAGCCTGCATGGGACTGGACTGGGCCCTCTGCATGGGTGAGACAGTTATATAGCTTGATTTGTTTGAGGGGCCCCTGACTAGTACCATTTTTAACCACAATTAGAGCACTGGAACAGAATGATAGATCTTGACCCGGAGACCTTGTATTCAGCATGGAATCCTATGAAAAGTTGAGTGTTTTTATGTTATAGGAAGCAGTGTCAATTAGGAGTTGTAGTTGTGTGTGTGTATGTGTGTGTGTGTGTGTGTGTATGTGTGTGGAGAGAGAGAGAGAGAGAGAGAGAGAGAGAGAGAGAGAGAGAGAGAGAGAGAGAGAGAATGACTGGTACATTTCCACAAAACCTTACAACTCTCCCTCTTGCTCAAGCCCTTACCCAAGTTTTTCTATTATAAATAGAAACACAAATGCATCTCTATGTTTTCTTCTGCCTCTAACATCCAATAATGCAGGTTAATGCATTAAGAATTTCAATATATTATGGCTGAAGACTTATAAGCAGACATACAAATTAATTAAAAAAAACAACCTGAACAACCTTAACTTTTATTTTTCAGATAGATACAAATGAAATAATGAAAATACTGTTTTTTTGGTGTTTGGCCAGCATTATTTTACAGAATTTGTCCTTAATTGTTTAAATGAAAAAAAAAATCAGATCTTTGAGGTCAAAGTAGACTCAGTAGAGAAGATTTGGCTAAGGCAAATACCTTGGGGCTGGAACACATGAGTTTCAGTTCTGTGCCCACAAGCACGAGTCTGGGACTCAAAGTAGGAAGATGATGAGAACATAAAACGTCAAAAGCTGGGGTCAGGAGGGCTGAGAAGGCTGATAACCCAAACCAGAAAGTTTATTAGTCTAATAGTTCCCTAGACAGCCATAAAATGATGAAGCAGAAAACAAATGTCTAACGGCACTAATTGGACTGCAGGATCATGAGAAGCTCAGAGTAGCACTAGTTCCTGATTTTCAAAGTACATGGTAATCCAGTAAGCAAAGCATTTCACATCTCAGTTTCTGGAACACTGACCACAGCTTTACAAGGGAACTGTAGAGATCCAGGCCTGACCTTGGGCACTCAGAGTCCTGGCATTAGTCCACTGCTGGCCTTACCAAGCACGACCCTTGTTGTGCAATAGAAGCTCGGTGTTCTTTGTTCCAGTCACAGGAACATGAAGGACCTTTGGCCCTATCTAGTCCTCAATAACTATAAAAAAAGAATATCAATATTCTTCCATTGAGGGCATGTAAAGCCTCCATGAGTCAATGAAATGACACATGATAAGTATCTCATGCATCAAACAACTACTATGACTACTATTACTACATCTTCTATTAGTGTAGGTGAACATGTGAACATATTCATCAAATATGTGCTTAAAAATTTGTCATTGAGCCAAGCAACAAGAAATCTTCTAGTCAGTGTCAGTTCTAGAATGTATGCTAGGAAGACTATAGGAGACTGGTATACCTTGTGTCCCTCAAAATCATCCATAGAAACATGGTTGGAGAAGTGTAGGGATGATATTGAAAGGCAGAATCTCTGAGATACCTCTGGAAACTAAGAGGATTTTGTCCATGTATACATAGGAAAATGGTAAGTTATAGGGAAAAATTCAGTACCAGAAATAGAAAAAGAAAGAGAAAAGTCAGGGACATTAATTTATTTTTGGAGTACTCTTGTTCCTTACTGTCCTGGAAGGATCATCACCTGTCTATGACATGGGGATTCAGCAGCCCTAGCCTGAAGCTTTCACAGAAACCAATGGAACATAAAAGTCAAATCCAGCCAGAGAGTGTCTTGTCAAAGTTGGTCACAGGTGATTAAAAGAATAGGTCACATTGTGTTCAGGGTCTTGGGGATGGGATGTGACCTTTCACCATTTTTTTCTGGTATATTTTGAAGTTATAAGTAGGAATTTGCTCACCATTATGGAAAATTATTAAAGCCTGAGAGGTGTTGTGAATTGTACTAATTAAGTTCCACCACACTGAAAATGCTATGGATCTAGTCCACCTGTATCCAATCTTCCATTCCTCTGTTTTTATTAAATACACATAGTAGGCACACAGTGCCAAGAATGAATGCCTAAAGCAGAGGAAACAATTTTAGGAACCTACAAACCCTTGGCTATCTGACCCTAATGATAGAGGCAAAACTCCAAGTACAGGAAATCACAGGTGTGGGTTGGCTTATGGATCAGAAAATTTGGAAATGATTATCCAAAACTCTTTCTAGTGATCTTTGTCCCTTTTGTGGAATATATGTTTCAAACAAGATAGACATCCCTAATTTTTCATGTCAGGATACAGAAGTTAATAAGGACAAATCATCATAAACATAAATAATTCTGTTAAATGAATATAATTTATTTGGGATTAGTCCATAATGACTGAAAGGAGCAGTTTCAAGATGGAGAGACAGGTAGTCATTAGAGGCAGAGAAGTGAGGAGACTCACTCTGTAGGACTACAATGCTTTAGAAATTATTTATTGCATCTGGAACTTGAGAAAAAATATTTGCTTTCAACAACTTTGCCTTGGTAATTCAAAGCCTTACTTTCATTTCTTGCTGGATCTTTGTTTTCTCAGATTCCCCTTCTCAGTGAACAAATATTTATTGCACACACGCATTGCATTAGAGAAGTGACTGTAAGAGAAGACAAGGGCACCGTCTGACTAATTTTTTTTTTCTATTTTGTCTCTAGCAGTATAAAACTGGTCACACTGCATAATGAGAAAACATGAATACAGTCTTCATGTTGGTTTAGTTTTATAGATATAATACAGAGAAAGGTCAAACTTTTGTAATGTGAAGGAGTCAAAAATACTAAACATCCCTCACATATCTTATAGTATAAAAATATAGCCTAATGTCTTTTTCATGTTTTAACACAGAATGCTATTCCTATGGTTGGATTTATTCCACATTTCTGTGTACTTATCAAGGGTCTACTTATTCTGCATGTGAGATTTTTAAACATGGTTTTTATTCTTTCTATTTATTTAAGACAGTCTTTCTATATAGCTCAGGCCAGTTATGAATTTTCTAAGAGCTTAAGCTAGCTAGCCTTGCTGTAAGTCTTTTATTTCACTATTCCAAGTGCTGGAATTACAGGAATGCACCACTCTACCAGGCCTGCAGTTTGCTATCTAAGAGCAGTCAGAGACAAATAATACACAGTTTGGTTTTTGTCTACACTAACTGTAAGGAATCATTCAGTCTTAAAGTTGAAACTTTCAAGCATATTTCATCTTATTTTATACTTTCTTTTCCCCATTTTTATTACATTATTATTGTATTTATTTTAATTTTGTGTATGAGAGTCTGAAAGAAAGTATAGAGGTCAAAGGACAACTTACTGGAATTGATTTGCTCTTCTTACAAGAGAATCTCCTTGGTCTTGAACTTGGGCTTATTGACAAATGTCATTACCTGTAAAGCCATTTTACCAACCAGACATTCCTTGCTTAATAATAGTAACCAGTGTTATGCTTTCACTCTAAGTATCTCCAGTAAAGAATCCTTCAGAATTCTAGTGAAGTAGCCTGAGTTTGGGAGACTGTGCTTTAAAATTTTTTTCTTTTTAATTGTTTTTTTTATATATTTATTGCATTTTATATGTATGAGTGTTTTGTCTACATGTGTGTATGTGTATCATATGTGTGCCTGGTTCCCTCAGAGGTCAGAAGAGCTATGAGTCACCATGTAGATGTGGAGAACTGAACTCAGGTCTTCTGCAAGAATAAATGTTCTTAATCTCTGAGTCATCTACCTAACCCTTAGTGGTAGAATAATGTCAAGATTAAACCAACTGGACTATGATGCCAGGAAATTTCAATATATTATTTTTATTGGCTCTATCATCTTTACTATGTTCACATGTATCCTAGTCTTTGCACTTGACAAATTAAAATAGGGCTAGGCTGTAGTGGGTAGCCATTCCACCTTTGATCTGGAAGTTCCAACCCCGATTGAGGCTTCGGTAACTGTCACGGCTACAAGGCAGGACTGAGAGAGGACCCTGAAGACCCAAGATCTGGATGCACCAGGTGCTCTTGGTTCCTGGATCCTGGATCCTGGAGGTAGACCGAGCAGAGTTCTCCAGAGAACACCGGACTGCGCTACACCTTTCCCAGACCCTGTTACCTATCCCTTCACTTGTGAGTTACCCCACAAAATAAACCTCCTTTTTAACTACATGGAATTGCCTTAATAATTTCACCAATACTAGGTAGCATTTATAAATCATGCACTTGACCAAAGAGAGTTTGCCCTACTTTACTGATGATGTCTGCTTAGGTTACACTATTTAAGAAAAGTCACAGGTCCTGCTTGACTTCATAAGTGGCAGAAGAATCAAAATTTCTCTAATTTACTTCCTAGTTCTAGGAAAGGGGTCAGAAATAAGAACTCTGTCCATTTATAAAACATCCAGGAGATCTGATCTTGATGAAGACTTCAATGAGTGTCAGAGACCAGAGTATCTCTTGAACTCATTCCAAATTTTCTTTGCAGAACCTCTAAGGACTTGATATTTGAAAAACCAAGGCTTTCTGGAAATAGTTTAATCCAGATGGGATATGTTTATGGTAGAGTCTATACATGTCTAGATTGTGGTTATATGTTACATCTTTTTCTGAAGATAGCAATGATCTGATGAGTGGATAGGTTATCAGAATGTCCAAATCAGAACTTAAAGTTGAAACACAAGCACATCGCACAGAGTAATTCAGAGGTCAGGTATAGGAAAGCCTACTGGAAGATGATGTCATGCATTATTTCTGTGGTCCCAGTCTCTTTGAGAAGGAAAGAAAGATACTTTGCATAATACCTCAGAGGGAAGCAGGGCTCTGCTTTTCTAAATGTGCACACATGTTCCAGCAGGGGGCAGTTATGAGCTGGCCTTGTTGGTGTAAAGTAGACAGGATATGCACCTCTGTTCCAAGCATCAGACCTGGGATATGAGGAGCAGAGAAATGTTCTATTTGATCAAGGATAGAATGAAGATTTACAGAGAGGGTGAGAGTGTTGAAGACTGAAATACCTGGGAATTAGAGACAAAGTTTGTTTAGAATGCTAAGAATATGAGGATCTAGGCCTGCATTTTTTAGCTTTGGGACATAGAGGTCAACTGGAGAAAAATGTTAATGCCTACATAATTAGATTAGATTTGCCTCTGATAACATGCTTTATACCCATGTCAGAAGAATTAAACAATACCTCTTAATCAAATTTCAGGGAATAAAATATAAATATAAATGAGTATACTGATTTAATGCAAGGATTAAATAACATGTATCCATAGGTATATTTAATTTTCACAAATTCAGCAAGTTGACTTTAGCATAAAATTATAAAACATTTAGGGACCAGTGTGTAAAGATGTTGATTGATAAAGCCAATGACTTAATTTCAATCTCCAGGACCCGCCCTGGCAGAAGAGAAGGACTTTCCTTGAGTTGTCCTTTGACCTTCACACATGAGTTGGGCATGCATGTGCCCATGCACACACAATGAATGAATGGATGAATGAATATGTCATTTAATTTTTAGATTATAAAACATTTAGAGTATGAACTTACACACTTGGAATGTACCTCAGTAGTACAAGACTCAGAATTTAATACCCAGTGCCGAAAACCAAACCAAACCAAACCAGTTTCACCAAACCATGGTGAAACTAAACACTTGTCCAAACTAAGAGGCTATTCTACTGTCAACAAAAGCAAAGTGTAATCCAGTCAGCTATGCACAATTCGTGAGGACTGATAATGAAAATAGATGATAATGTTATGAGTTTAGATATTATCACTACTAACTTTGTTCTCCCATTGTGGAATATATCCTTGCACTTATAAGAAAATAATTTGCTGGAGAATAAAAGGCTGTTTAGTTTTGGAAGCAGTCTCATCCATCTCTTGGTTAAGAAGTCTTTTGGGTGCATCAAGATATCATATAAAGTGATTGACATACACAATATATATGAGTAAGTATACTTTGTATTATAAAATTATTAACTTATTTAGCATTCACTTCTCAGGGTACAGCCCTAGCATCAAATTATATATGACAATATTCTCTAAGTTCTGCTTCTCTGGAGATTCCCAGTATATCCCTCATGTTAACAAATTAGTTTTTATCTGAGAGATGATGGAAAGCTAAAAGAGTGTGTTGCAGAAGGTGATGTATTAAAATGACTTTGAGAAGCATGGCTTTGCTAGCAGGCATATAAATACCAAGGAGGAAGACTAAGGATGTAATGATTCTTGCTGGGTGGGGTGAATAGAAACATTAGCATAAGTGGACATGGGTAAATAGTCTCTATTATGGAAAGTGCTGTTTAAAGGTGACTGTCTAGGGGAGAATTCTAAAAAATAACGTAAGTAATAAATAAGTAAAGGCTATTTGCACACATGACTATACATCTGTAAGGAGAGGCACACATTCCATGCCATGCATGTGGACACCTGATGAGTCCATTCAATCCAGCCACCCTATGGGTTCTGTGGATCAAGCACTTGGCAACGAGTGCTTTTACCAGCTGAGTCATCTTGCTGGCCCATAACATTATTAATTATTAAACTTTAAATTGCTATCTACACTGTAATTTAAAATTTTTAATTGACAAAATTTGGGTCAACAACTAGTGCTATTAGCTGCATACATGTGAGAATTCAGTGCCAACTTTTCATTTCATCTTTGTGGTAGCTTTATAGACCAGTCTAAAACAGATCTTCTAGAGTAGTTTTTATTTTCATATTTTGGCATGATTTGACTAAATCAACTCCTAAAGATTGAATGGGTGCAACTTTCTTAGCATCTTCTATACATTAAAACTTTTAATGGTTGAATTAAGTGTATAAGAGCGTAGGTCAGATGGGACACTATTGAAAAGCCAATTAAAGTGTAATTCTCATTTTTCCCAGAGTCAGGGGGAAGCCAAGACTAAGAGTTTCATTAAATCTAACAGGCTCATTTTAGCCATTAGTATCAACTTCCTCTCACTGTCCAATCTTTGACGAGGGTAGCTTAATTAACTAATTTGATACACCCCCCCTCTTTCCCCGGGTGATAATGAGCAACCACATGTCTTCTGGGTAGGCTTCAGGGGGGCGTGCAGTGATGAATAATCAGCCCCATGAAGAGTAGGCAACTTTCATTGGTTTCTGTCCCATAGACGGTTAAAATGCAGCAAGAGCTTCTGGTGGCAAAACACTAGCAATTAATTCAGCAGATGCAGGAAGGCAACGCCACCCCGGAAGTTTCCATCTTGAAAAGTTTCTCCACTGGCACTTTAGTCTACAAAGTCCTCTTTGTGCATTCAGGAAATGTCTATCTCTGCCGTCCTACCCAACCCTTATCTCTGCTTCACACAGACATCTTCCTGCATAGCTAGCTTCACATGCTCATGTCTTTGTGGGAATTTACATTGTAAAAGTGTTATTGACCTTTTTCCCCACAGAGGAGAATACAGTATTCACCACATTATGACTTTAACAAACTTTTAGAACCATTTTTTACCCAAGTGCTACAGAAAAGTCAAGAGTGGAAATTCTTGATGGTGTAGATTGGTGGCTTATTGAAAAGTAAATAATCTAGGATAACCAGTTGTTGTCTCGAAAATCAGAGCTCACCAGCTTCCTGAGAGCATCTCCCACAGATCTGACACACAGATAATCTCAATAATTTTGGAGAAATTACAAGTATCTTCTCTCTATTTCTGAAGTTTGCTTTGCATAAATTTAATCACTCACATTGAGTTTCTAATTGCAATAAGTTCTTTTTTTCCTGCTTTGGTATTTTATATTAATGCTTATTGTGATTCACCTAAGAAATTGCCTGTAGTTAGAGTTTTTCTGCCTGGCCCACAGTCAGGACAAATCTCTCTCACCCGCCAGTCCCACAGACGCTCAGACCTGACCAAGTAAACACAGAGACTTATGTTGCTTTCAAACTGTATGGCCGTGGCAGGCTTCTTGCTAGCTGTTCTTATAGCTTAAATTAATTCATTTCCATTAATCTATACCTTGCCACATGGCTCGTGGCTTACCGGCATCTTCACAAGCTGTTTCTCATCATGGTGGCTGGCAGTGTCTCTCTGACTCAGCCTTCCACTTCCCAGCTTTATTCTCCTCCTTGCCCCACCTATACTTCCTGCCTAGCCAAGGGCCAATCAGTGTTTTATTGATTAATCAGCAACACATTTGCCATACATCCCACAGCACTTCCCCCTTTTTTTTTTTTCAAAAAGGAAGGTTTTAACCTTAACAAAGTAAAATTACATATAATTTGGGAATTTGGGCGTAGCTTCTCTTACTACTTCCTGCTGGAAGGGGGCGCTGTATCTTATGGGGAAACAAAGAAAATTTTAGAATTATGGAATAGTCCATGAGGCTGTATCGTCTGAGCCAGATGCCTTCAAACCGTTCTGGATGTTGGATCATCAGGGCCATGGTGTCATCGGAAATCCTTCAGGGGGTCTTGGCTGGTCAAACCTTATGTATCTTAATCTTGAACAAATCCATAGCCTCTGGCTTTCTGTGGAAACAAAAGAGACTCTTTTCCAAAGCAACATATCCTTATATCCAAATTTTGAAGTCAAAGTATCTTTAAAGTATATATATTGGCATAACTCAACAGCTTTTACAATCAAATGTTTTTCTGCAGTTAAAAATCCCAAAGACAACACAATCCAGATTCTCTATGTAATATTCATCTTCACGTGGCTTATTTTTTATATTAACTTTACTGTCTCTTTAAAGACTTTATTTTTTTATCTATGTATTTGTTTCTGTAACTCTATATATCACCTTTTTTGTCTCTTTCAAGCCTACGTATCTTTTACACACATTGTAAATTATTACATTTGAATCTGTCTTATTGTGAATCTATTGCCTTAAACTGCAGCAGCTGTGGCTGCTGGCTCCGCCCACCTCAGCTTCCCAACATGGCCGTGGTACTTTACCACCAGCTCTGGGAGCTATCGTGGGTCTATGCTTTTATCCAAGCAGCGTGTAGCCCAGAAACCTCTTTTTTTGTTTTGTACCAGCAAAGGCTAAATTCACCACACAGCTTAATGTGCCACTTGCAGAGGCCTCATTCCTGCCATACTGCAGGTCGAGCACGTATGCCAGGAACCCAGAAGGAACCCACAAGTAACTCAAACCGGCAGCTGCCGCTCATTTGAGAGAGACAATTAGGAAGCTGTTTTTAGCTCCGTTTTAGAATCTTTTTTTCTCAGTTTTTAGGTGGAAACTCTTGCCACCACGTTGGACGCCATTTGTAGTTAGAGTTTTCCTGCCTGGCCCACAGTCAGGACAAATCTCTCTCACCCGCCAGTCCCACAGACGCTCAGACCTGACCAAGTAAACACAGAGACTTATGTTGCTTTCAAACTGTATGGCCGTGGCAGGCTTCTTGCTAGCTGTTCTTATAGCTTAAATTAATTCATTTCCATTAATCTATACCTTGCCACATGGCTCGTGGCTTACCGGCATCTTCACAAGCTGTTTCTCATCATGGTGGCTGGCAGTGTCTCTCTGACTCAGCCTTCCACTTCCCAGCTTTATTCTCCTCCTTGCCCCGCCTATACTTCCTGCCTAGCCAAGGGCCAATCAGTGTTTTATTGATTAATCAGCAGCACATTTGCCATACATCCCACAGCAATTGCCACTTAACTACAAGGTCAGGAAGGTGTTTGTCCATTTTGTATTTTGTAAATTTAATGTATGCATACTTTGCATCCCAATTTCTACAGTAAGCTTTCTTTGTGTCTTGTTGTGTAGGAGCACGCACTTCACTTTTCTTCTGTCTTTGAACACTGAACCATGTTACATAGGAATAAATAGTTCTCTCTCTACTCTCTACAGTGAAGTCCTTCTTAAATCTAATGTCCATATGTCTTAGTTAGGGTTTCTATTGCTGTGAAGAGACACCATGACCACAGCAACTCTTAGAAAGGACAACATTTATTTGGGATTGGCTTACAATTTCAGAGGTTTAGTTCATTATCTTCATGGTGGCATTCAGGCAGCCATTATGATGGAGAAGCTCTGTATCTTGATCTGCAGGCAGCAGAAGCAATTGTGTCCCACACTGGTAATATCTTGAGCATATGAGACCTCAAAGTCTGCCTCCACAATGGTATAGTTCCTCTAATAAGGCCACACCTCCTAATAGTGCCCCAACCTCTGGAGCAATTATTCAAACAGGTAAGTAAGTCTATGGGGGCCATTCATATTCAAACCACCACATCACACATCTGGCTCTCTTATCTGATTCCCTGCTTCTCTATTAATGGTGCACATGTAGTCTTGAACCAGGGCCAGATGTTCAGTAACTCTCAATCTATACAAAGTTGATGTTTTTATATTTTAAATCACTGATCTGGCTGTTTGTGTTACTTTGTTTCTGTTCTTTCAAGTTTCCACAGAAATTAAAAACTCAGCTTGGCAATTTTGGGGGATAAAATTAGTTAAAATTATGATGTTCTGAGATGGGAAGAACGTATATCCATTGTCACTGAACAGTAGGTTTGTAATAAGCATTCTGCAGATATCAACCAGATTAAAGATTACTCTTTCTTATTAATAATGTCCTGCTGTGTAAATGAGTCTTGATATTTGTAAAACACTTCTACAAAATCAAGTGAGAAAATTCTAGGCCACTTTCTTTTAACTTTTTGTATGGGAAATTTATTTTTAAATTATACACAAAATTTGTATCACCAGAATAGATTTAATTTTACTGTGATACACTTTCCTTTTTGGAACTTTCAAGATTTAATTTATTAACATTGAATTTAAAATATTTACATAAAAATTCAAATGAGGGAAATTCATTTAGTTTTATGCTTCTAGAGTTGTCCAAATGACCACATAGATAGTCTGTGACTCTATGCCCACTGTTTATTATTTTTTCTTTTGTCACCCCTGAGTCCACTAGTTTTTGGACACAGGTGAGAGTAATTGAGGCATTCTGTAACACCATTGTTTTTAAATGATTCTCCTAGCTCCTGTTAGGCAGAGTTATGGATGTCCTACTGTTATTCTTAGTGTTCCAGAGGGTTAGTTCTCATCTTAATAAAGTTTAACACACTTATGCTCTAATGTAACTTCTGGAATGTAGTCCTTCAGAGGTAGCAATTGAACACCTGGCTTGCTATTCAGAGACTCTCTGCACTGAAATCTGGTTTAACAGCAATATTGGACACCTGCATTGTGTCCTGCCTCTATCGGCAGGTGTTTTACCAAGTTATGGCATTTCTTATCAGGTTCACTCATGAATCCACACATGCACTGTGGAGAAATGAGGCTCAACTCTGACAGTCACTTTCTTTTGCTTTTCTCTTTTGGACATCACGGAGTCATTTCCATTGCTTTGATAGAATATCAATAAAAAAAAGACAACAACAACAAAAAACCAGCCAAGAGGAGAATGGATTTGTTTTAGATCACAATTCCAGGTTAAGGTCCACTATTGTAGGAAAGTCAAGGCTGCTGGAAATTTAAGCAACTAGTCATATCATCCATAGTCAAGGGCAAAGGAAAGCTTGCTAGTTGCTAGTGCTTAGCTTGACATTTTTAAGTTTCCAGGGTCAGGGTTCAAACTAAGAAATGGTGGTGTCCACTTTTAGGCTATATCTTCCCGTATTGATAAAGATAATTCAAATAATCCCGTACATATATTCCCATAGGCCAACATGATCTTGACAATATCTCATTATTACTCTCTTCCCAAGGAATTCTAGGTTGTGTTTAGTAAAGAGTTAAAACTAACCATCACAACTTCCAACTTCCCATGTCCATAGTCCTGAATATCTGTGTCTTTCTTTTTTTTTATTAAATTTTTTCATTTATTTTACATCCCAACCACAGTTTCCCCTCCCTTTTCTCCTCCTGTTCTCTCCTCCCATCTCCCCTCTGACCCTCTCACACACTCCTCCTCTGTTTCTGTTCAGAAAGGGGCAGACCTCACAGGGGTGTCAACAAAGCATGGCACATCAAGTTGGGGTAGGACTAAGCTCCTCCCTTTATATTAAGGCTGGGTGAGGCAGCCCAGTACAGGTTCCCAAAAGCCAGTTCAAGCATTAGGAACAGCCTCTGCTCCCACTGCTAGGAGCCCCACAAATAGACCAAGCTACCCAACTGCCACTTTCAATTTCACAGCTCTGGAAATTTTTCTTAGTCTTTTAGCACTGGATTTTTCCTGATCTTCCATCCTCTCATCCTGAGTGTAAAAATGACACGCTGTCATTTTTATAGTTGAACTGTCAAAGATCTTGGGTATAAAAATGGCATGGATAGGTCACTCTAATGATCACCTCTATTCTCTGGGACATCGTCAAGTCCTGGCTCTTGTGGTCATTCGCCAAAGTTTTTAAGCATATTCTGGTGCTTAATTCAGCTGATCAGCTGTTTTTGATTAGATGATTGCCCTTCAGAAACCCAATCCGCTACAACCAAATCAAAATTAGTAATTTATGTTTTAAGATTATTTTTGTTACTTAGTTGTCTCTTCCTTGTCTCTATACTAGTTTTTATATTTATAAAACTACACTGAGCTTTGACAAATCGGACATTTCTCTTAATCATGAATATAAACATTCAATGATTAGAAAGTCCTGCTAGAGTATTGGAATACCAGTCTGTACCAGCTCCTCCTCTAAAGTCTTCAGTATGGAAGTCAGTTTTTCTTAAGACACCTTTATAAGCTCAACCCAACTTTCTTCAAAGAGAAACAAGCCCACATTACTTTATACACACACACACACACACACACACACACACACACACACACACGGACATGGACACATGGACACTGACAATATTTGACTGCAAGCTTTCAACTACTAAGATATGAAATTATCCCTACAGGGGCTTAGATTAATATGTGCTCTTTAACCATATATCAGTTATTAACCTTGACCAATTTCCAGTCAAATGAATTTGCTCGGAAAAGCATCTGTTCCAAAGCCATAATGGCTTAGTCATTTTGAATCACCTTAAACTGTTAACCTGTTTCCAGGAAAGTTTGATTGATTCAATGTACCCAAAATCACAATCTAGTCCAGAAGCATTTGTTTGCCGGTAATTGGACTTCAGGATAAAGCCTGTCAACAGGATTCTTTACTCATAGACTCTTAATTAAGCTGTACAGCCAAGGATAACTCCCTGTAGCTATGTTGTTTTGATGTGAATTGACAAAGACAAACAATTACAAGGACAAAATTAAGTAATTGACTTAAGAAAGAGGAAAGAGAGACTCCCATGGGTAATCTACCCTTGACAAGTAGAAAAAAGAAATATCTTTTCTGGTAATGTTCTGATGATACAGCCTTCAACCCTTTAGTGTGGAAGGCTTTGACTATAGGAAAACTCATTTTCTTAAGTGAAGAAGAATTAACAGAAAAGTGAAATAGCAATAGGTTGTAATTTAGAATAATTTTAAGGACACAGTGTATTATTTTAGCTGTATTTCTCTTTCTGTCTCTGTTTCTCTCTGTCTCTCTCTCCGTCTCTGTGTGTGTGTGTGTATGTACATGAGTACTTCTAGAATCATATTTAACATCTTTCTGCTTTATGTTTTTCTGTTTCCTACACAACTTCAGACTATGAATTACCATTAGTTTTGAAGGTGTTATTTAACATAGTGGGCTCTGGAAACAATATTCTAGAAGCTTAATTTGGCTAATTTCATTTTTAATATTAATTAAAATTTAATACTGTCCATACTTTCTTCTTTGTTGGTTTTAATATGTTTAGATACATCAAATTAAGCTTGGTCATGTGACCTAAACTAAAGGACACTTTGTTCCTTCAGGAGATTGTGTTTGTCTTGGTAGGTGAGTTCTCACTTCATGGTTATGAAGACCTAAAAATTAATAACCAGTCTTTATTCCTAGCAGGTGAGAATTGTAATTCTCCATGTCCATTAAACTTGGTATTTTCTATAATGAAAAGCAGATAAAATAAGACTTGATTAAGGATAACAGCCACATATATTAATAATTAATAACTATGTTACAGGTTTATGTAATGCTTTTAATAATTTTCTGGCTCAAAGTGATTGGTATGGTATGGTAACAAGAGAAAACAAGGGCAACTACATGTCTTCATTTATAAAAACACTTATAAAAACAGTATAATAAATACATCATCTTGAGGCATTGGTACAAGTATTAGAAGCAACAGTTGTGTGGCACAGACTAACACAGTCCCTGATAACCAATGCAGACAGTATTCACATCCACGGGTGTTACAAAGATGCTAGTGTCACTGATGTATGGTAATGGCATTGCTGAGTACCATGAGGGTGGCATTAGACTAACAAGAAGAAACTGTAGGGATGGCTCAGCTGTTAAAAACACTCATGCTCTTGAAGAGCTTATGACTATCTGTAGACATAGATAGGACATCTGACACCCTCTTCTGGCTCCTGCATGTAACTGCACTCACATGCCAATACCCACCTACCCCCACATACAAGCAGACACATAATTTTTAATCTTAAAAAGATAAAGACAAATGGATTTCCACTAAATGTAATTTAAGCTTCTTGTCAAGGCTAACTACAAAACTGCTGTGCACTCCTTAGTAAGTCCTGTAGCTGGTATCTGCTCACTCCCACTTCATAGGCTGCTTCACAGCATGGGAGCATGGCTTCACAGCACTTGGTTCAGTTGGTCCTTTAGAAGGAATACATGAACCATGAATGGTGAATTTTAGCTTCCTAAGCTTTCACAGTTTACTTAGTGGTAGAGCATAGATTGTCAACCACAAGTCAGTTGCTCCACAGAAAATGGTTTAAAAATAATTCAAGGCAAATCAAATAGTGTGGACTTCTGTGAGTGTAAGCTGAGTACCAAGTTACCAGATTTTCACATGCTTTGCATCCCAGATTGATGGGAGAAATCATAAGCAAAACATCTGAGCCAACTTAAGGAAGTTCAATGTTGAACTTTCTAAAGATGTTTTAGTAAGTGTCTTCTTAGCATATATGGTAGTAGTCACATAAAAATATAATGAAGCTGAAAAGTTCCTATGTCTCACTGATATCAGAGCCAGCCCTCCACCATAGTATAGCTCTGTTCACATGTGTGATGGTTAATGCTAATTGCCAGTAGGATGAGATCTAGAATTGCCTAGGAGGTGGAGCTTCAAGCATGACTGCAGAGAATTATCCCATTTACAGTGATTGATAGGAGGACCTATTTAATAGTGGGTATATCAATTCTCCTGGAATGGAATTTGGGATATTTAAGTTAGGAAGGAAGCTGAGAAGCATGCACACATTCATTGAAACCTTCTGACTGGCAATGTAACATGATCATCTGCTTGAACCTCTTGCTGCCTTGACCTCCACACAGCAATGGATTGTCCTTGACCTGTGAGCCAAAGTGAACCCCGAACCTTCCCCTCTGAAGCTGCTTCTGTCAGGGTGTTTTATCACAGCAACAGGAAAAGGAACCAAGACAATATATTTTTGGTGATGCTTGTGTGAATCACATCATTGCATTGCTAGCTGTATAAGAATATAGCACAAATAATTATGTATGATACACAATGCATGGTGATAATAAATGATGATGTTTTTGGTTTATGTGTTTATTTTACTGTACTTTGTGTTATTGTTTTAAAGTATCATTAAGTGCTGCTTATCAAATGTAGTTTGTTGTGGAACTGTACATCATGCTGTCAGCAGTGTCTAAAATCTGGTATTCCCCAAGTGTTCTAATTGCAATAGGAGATCACTTCAAGTACATGATCTCAGCCATCTATCTGGTATTGTATTAGTATACTCCATGGTATTTACCCAACAATGAAATTGCCTAATCTTACCTTGCTCAAATCACTTCTCTGTGAATAAGTGGCACATGACTATATAGTATTTTGCAGCAGACTGGCAAAGAGCAAATTTTGTAACAGTTCATATAAGCAGCATAATTACAGTGATTATTGTCCTTCATTGTAACTGAAAGGTCAGGGAGTAAAGTGCATTACTATTTTATTGAATGCAATAGCCCACTTCTGGAGGAGAGTTATAAAAGTGAAAATAATCCTTTCAAATTATTTACATAAAATAATAAAAATGGAAGGAGCTTTGTACTCATTATAGATGAAATACAAAGCTCTTTCCAATCTTCAAATTTGCAAGTATGTGCTGATAACTGACTTTCATTCCTTTCATAGTGAACTCTACTCATCCATATTAGTATCAATTTGTTGGCTTGGTTGGTAGCAGTCAAAAAATCAATGAATTAACTCTTAGTAGTATAAATATTAAACATTTAAACTCTGAGCGTGTCTTAAATTGACCTCACAGAGTTCTGCAACAAATTTAACTCTATTTAAGGAAACAAATGCATAAATTCATTGTCTTGCACTCTAATTCTAAACTTTATATGTGTGTGTGGCGTGTATGCATACATGCATGTGCATGTATACATGTATGAACGTGGGTGTAGGTATATGAATGCTACAGAGTGTTTATGGCACCTTGGGTGTTAGACCTTATCCCCAGTCTTATTTGAATCACCATTTGCTTCAATAGAATACATCAGGCTGTGTTGACCACAAGCTTCCAGATATTCTTTTTCACTGCAGAATTCCAGTTCAGGTTCCAACTCAGGTTCTCACCCTTGCATAGCCAGTGCTGTTCCTATGGAACCGTCACCCCAGATCACTTGAAAGCTCTCTGGAGACCTTCTTCCCCTCCAAATGAATGCAGTGGTTATCACTGGAAAGAATGACTTAGTGTTCTGGACATAAAATAGTACAGGAGTAAAAAAATGTACCTATGTGTTATGTAACACACAATAAAGCCAACTGAAAAGATATTTTTTAATGTGGCTAAAAATTAAGTGCCTTCATTAAGGAAAGCATCCTAATAATTAAAAGGTACAGACACTAACTACTTAATTACAGGAAAGGCAGATGGTATTGTAGTACACAGGGAGAGAAGAGAACAATGTATGTATTTAACTCTCACTGTAGCTTCCTGGAAGCTGTTTTCTGCACACATAATCATTTCACGTGCCATCTTCAAAACTTCTTTTAGAACTAAGATGTCTCTTGAATGCCTGATTCTGTATATTTTGTTATTATTATTTTCTCATAGAAACAACAAAATAATAAGATTTCCTCCTTGCACAAATATTTCATTTATGTAAATTTATATTAAAATTAATATAAAATGAAACATACTAAATTTATAATTTATACTAAACTTAAAACTAAAATTTTATATTACATAAAGTATAAAGATATACATGGAGGATAAAATAATCTTAGAACTGAATAGCTATCATTTTGTATTTGCTTTACAGTTAAAAGAATGTTGATAAATTAAGCTTGACAAGGCAGATTTTTTTTAGAATAGTGCTATAAAAGCACTATTATGTTAGTGTCTATTAAAATTCCTGCACAGCAACGTTGTCTCTTTCTTCATCTGAGAGGATACCAAGACAAAAAGGTACCTGCTAAGAATACATACATACATATGTATAAAACCAAAATAATCTACATGGAGTCATACATAAAATGTGTGTTCATACTTAGAAAATAAATATAAAATAATAGAATGAAGTTCCAGAGATGCTGCTATGTTCATTAATTATTCATGTTAAATATTACATCAAGTTATATATTGCATGGAACTATTAGCTATACCTTTGCTTAAGCAACATGGTACTGAGTGACTGTAAATAACAAATCAAGATTTGTCCAGAACTTGTGTTTTGAGCACAATGTATTTAATGCTCATTATTATGAAATCAGCATCACAAAGATAACTATGTTGGATCCAAAAGGTCTCATTTTGAGTTACTGTCCAGCCGTGATAACTTAGAAAGGCCATTTCACTTTAGTTAATTTTTCTCACCTTTTAAATGATAATATTGCTATTTTGGTCCTGACATAAATGTGATAATTGGTTGAAGGAAGCATTTGGGGAAGTATTTAGCATACAACAAGGTCTTCATAACTAAATTTTATTCTTGGTAGAGACAAGAATCTAAATGTGGAATAAATAGTTCCTGACTAGGGTCAGAAGTGGATTCCAATAATCAGAAATAGTGATTTTCTGAGATAGCAACCTTATCATTCAGTCCTGTAACACATTTAAAAGGTGGTCTTCCCCCAGACAAGTATGGCCATTTCTGTTTATATCAAATTATGGGTGGCTCCTCTACTCACAGTTTATTGTCAATCAATCCAGAGATGTTAATATTGGTAAACACAGTCATTCTAGAGCATCTTAGGGTGTGTTCATGTTGGGTATAGATAACTCCACTGGAAAAATGCGATGTGGAAAAAGATTTCCACTTTTTACAGCAGAAAGGTCCCAGAAAAGAAAACATTTGCTCACAGAGTTACTTGGAAGTAAAACAAGGCTTTAAGTTTCAGGATTTTCTTACATTCAAATATATATATATATATATATATATATATATATATATATATATATATATATATATATCAAGAAGTCTAGGTGTTTTCTGTTCCTATTGGTCGAGGTTTGCCTTCTGCTCAGTTTCCTTAGAAATGTAGTCACATGGATGTTTCATATTACCACTTCATACCTCTTAGACGGTTTATATATTAAAGATGGTGAATCTTTCTGAAATTGAGATATTTTAGGGCCTCAAAATAATTGAGTAAGCCGTGACTCCCTTTAGAAACTTGAAGATGAGCAGCAGATAAATGAAAGCTCCATTAGACCAGTGATAAGCACTCATTTTTTTTCAATTTTTAATGTTATGGCATCAGTTTATTATATTAACTAAAATTTTAAATATTTTAGAGTAGTTTTAAATTTGGTCTTAGAGAAGAGAGTTGCCAGCAAAAGGTCTTAATTTGACCAAGACACTTATCAAATCTCTCCTGCACTTTCTATGTCCTGTCCCACTAACTTCATCAGAAAAAATATAAAAGTTCCAGTCTAGGTTCTATTGGAAATTCTCTCATTTTTCCTCAATCTGTGCTTCACTGGTTCTCCAGTGATAATTTCCCAGAGTAAAGGCATGCTCCTGGAAGACTAAAGACGGAAGGTGTGTGCATGTACATGCTTGTATGCATGTTCAAATGTGTGTGGGCTCATATGTGCATGTGTGGGTTTATGTGAGTAGAGACTCAAAGTTAGCTTGTCATCTTAGATGGCTCTTCACTTTATTTATTGACACAGGGTCTCTCTCTGAACCCAGACTTCACGAATTCAGGCTAGCCTCCTAGCCAACGTGCCAGGGCAATGCCTGTCTTTACATCCCTAGTGCTGGGGTGACAGACAGCCGCCAACACAGCTTAGCTGTTATGTGATTTCTAGAGACCCAAGCTCTGGTCCGCACACTTGCATAGCAAATGTTTTGTTCACTGAGCCCTGTGTCCAGCCCATTGTGTAGTATTTTAAGATACTAGATTTTATTTTCCCAAGTCTCCGCAAATGCAGACAATGCTTTAAAACTTGTTGTGTATCTCCTGTAACTCACAAGCACACTGGTATTCTGTTACCTTTGCTCCACGCCTTTGCCCCAACACACCAATCCGTACCTCCTGCCACGAGCAGACTCTCACTGAGAAGGAAAACCACAAGACTTTGATGTTTGGTGTTATAAGCAGAAGAATGTTTTCCTAGTGATTACTTCCTCCATTTCATCAATGACTTTGAGTTGCAAAGGTCAGATCACAATTTCTTGATAACTGTAATAGAATGTAGGTAGGGCAATCTTCCCATGGGCATGAATAAAGACTAGAAATACTCTACTTTCTTTCTTTTCTTTCTTTTCTTTCTTTCTTTCTTTTTTTTTTTTTTTTTTTTTTTTTGAGGCAGGGTTTCTTTGTGTATCCCTGGGTGTCCTGGAACTCACTCTGTAGACCAGGCTGGCCTTGAACTCAGAGATCCACCTGCCTCTGCCTCCCGAGTGCTGAGAATAAAGACGTGTACCACCACTGCCTAATTCTCAGTTTTCTAATGTGCTTATTGTCCTAGGGATCACAGTGATCACAAATGATCTGACCATCTTTCCGTTGTTGTTGTTTAAAGATCTTAAATTCTTTCCTGGGGGATTAATGTTTCCTAGTTTGACACTAGCTAATGTACTCCAAAGTGACTGAAGCAGGCAGACATAGTGTGAACAGGTGGTTATATATCATGTGAAATATTTCAGTTAAAAAGTAAGAGGAATGTGAGTATACTCAAACTTTGCCAATTATTATTGATGTGATTCTATTTGTTTTATTTTTGCATGTATGTGTATGTGATATGTATGCATACATATGTTCACATGTGTGTGTGCATGCCTATGTGCATGCCTATGCCCATATGTGTATGTACCTGTAGAGATCCAAAGTGGGTGTTCAGTTTCTTCTTTGATAGCTCTCCCCCTTACTTGCTGTATAAGGTGTCTCTCTGAGCCCAGAGTTCACTGAATGCACCTACTCTAGCTACCAACTAGCTTGCCCAAAGGAATCCCCAGTCTTTACCTCCTAAGTGCTAAGGTTATAGGCACCTCCATGCCTGCCTGGCTCCTTTGTGAGGGTTCTGGCAACCAGTAATCTGGTTTTCAAGTTTATTCATCAAGTACTTTATCTACTACTCCCATCCTACTGTGTGATTTTAGAAAAATTTGCAATACATTCGAATTTTAATTTAACTTTTCATAAGTTTCAGAAGGAAAACACCTATCGTATTCTCTTCAGAAGACATGATGAAGATGAGATGGTATATTTGTCATTTTCCAATATGAGTAACTTGCTATAACTTTGAATAAGGTAGAGAAATGTAGTATGCAAGGGACACTGATGAAGCTATATAATTGTACACTTTAGATGACAATATTAAGAAAGTAATAATTAAGAGAAGTAAATACCTTTTCTAGAAAATAACACACTAAAACTACTTGTAGCAAAAAGTCTGACAAAGTTCAGGGGAGTGAGAACTCTGAGTCCTGACTATTTTTTACCACAATAAAATGGTGACTTACTCTACTGTCCTCAATAAAGCTTATCTACTATTTGCACGTTTGAGTAAATTATTCTTGTATGAAAGCCTAAGGAAACTTGGGATCTTTTCAGTCCCTCTTCCCTTAAATACTGGCAAGAATCTATGATGTGTTTTTATTGAATTAAAAAATTGATATTTTAATTAATTAAAGCTTTCCTGTGTTGAACTCTATGTCATTCTTGCTACTCTTACTCCATGAGTGGCTTCTTCTTTGTTGTCTGGGACACCCCTATCTCAGTTTGACCCTGGCACATCTCCTTGTTCATTCTTTACCATTTGGGAGGTAGAAGATGAAGACTCTCTCTTTCTCTAGTACAGGAAAAAGCCCTTCCTTGTCCTTGAGTTGTTGTAGCTAGCCCTTTGATCATCTCAGCCATACCTCATGTTTCAAGAGAACCCACTGATGTCAGTGTCCATGTGGTCTCCAATAGAGACTGAAGAAAAGGATATGGTAACAATAGTCCCTGGCCTGAAAAGACTCCTTATTCCTTGAAAGTGAAAATAATTTTGATATGATACTAATTAGTATGATTTGAATCTTATTATCAGACTCCATGTAGATAGTATTATTGTTAGGAAAATATAACATTAGTATTTTTACTATACATAAGAAAAGCTATGGTCAAAGCCATATTATGTCAATAAAGGCGATTAAACCAAGTGGTGTGCCTTTAAAAAAAATCATGTTATTTCCCCATTCCTTTTCCTCCTACCACCAGCAATCTCTCTCTCCAATTTAAAGGTGTTTCCACTCCATAAAAGCTATAAAGCAAAACCCTGTGGCACATTAACCTACTTTCGAGGGCTATTGCCCCTTTCAGGAAGGCTGTATATCTGTTCAAGGATACAGTGTGGATTTTTTTTCCTGTGCTATCGCTTACTATTTCCCACTGTAAATGTCCCACCACATCATAAGCCACTTGCAGATACAGAATGCCAGAAACCCAGACAACCTCAGCACCATCTTTCTTTCCATTTGAGATCTATTCTGCTTCCCATCCTAGCTAAATAACTAGAGTTGCTACTTCTCCTAAACAACCTGTGACTCTGAATGTGGCAAAAAGTTTTATTCTCCTCAAAAGTACTAGAGGAAAACATGTTGACTTCACATTTAGTCATCTGAGTTTTGTGAATTTTCATGGAGTCCTGCTTTCGTGTCTCAGTGAGAGAAAGCTGAACTGCTCAGGGTAGTTACCAGGTCCCTTTGTGCGTTTTTGGCTCGGTGAACTTGTCCTGGCACACTACACTCTCATTTCATGCAGTTATTTGTTGAAGGATGGATTTGGTTTCCTGTGTATGTCTATATCTCTTTTTACTTCTACCTCATGCAACCTGTACTAACTTGCTATTTTCACACCGACGGCCTTTACCTTCTCTCTACACAATTAAGCAGATGGTGTGTTAGCATTCGTGTGAGGTTCCTTCTGGGTGCTGTTCTTTTGTGATACTGTGTTCAATCAGATTTTTGTGTCACCTTAGAAACAAGATAATGCAATGCAAAGGCTCTTAGTACGGTTGCCAAGATCCAGGAAGCTTTCATTTGTCAAATCTCTCTGTGACAAAGCTTTGCATCTTCTTTATGGGTCCTTGTGGATTTGTCCACCAATAGTGTCTGGGCATTTTCCTGCTCACAGCTGATCTGCTAATAGTTACAAGCTAAAGAGCCCTGTGATCAGAGTCTAATTAGTTAAATTTCCAGATGAAAGGAGCTCACAGGACCTGCTCAACAACATTCTATTGAGAACGAAAGAAATCTCTCTTCTTTTGTTCCCACCAGCTGGATTCTATCCTCTGTTAGTCAGAATTTGTTAGCTTAAATCCTCGGCTCCACATTATCTAAATAAAATTAACAGAAAAGTATTTCTACACACACACACACACACACACACACACAGAGAGAGACAGAGAGAGAGAGAGAGAGAGAGAGAGAGAGAGAGAGAGAGAGAGACGGGGGAGGGAAGGAGAGAGAGACTATTTTGGATGTTAAATGTTTAAGATTTGGTCTTCAGGGTGGTGCTTTCAGAAGTCAGTTCTATAATCTTTGAGTCTCAGTTCCTCGATTGTCTGTGGTTGACAGAGATGATACTCTCTTTTGGAGGAATATCTCAAAAATTAATAATAATTAATAATATCACAAAATAATAACCCTTTAAAATTCCCTGACATGTTTCTGTAATTGTAAGTGCTGTTATGACCAGGCCCATACATAGAATGAATCCTCTATCTCTCTCCTTGCCAATTAGTTTCAGTGTTGGAAGGAAGAACATGACTGCTCCTTTCTTCTCAAGGAAACAGGATAAGGGATACAGTCTGGTTCCCAGAGGACACCACAGTTGTTCAGTAAGTGGCAGTCTTTTCTCTAGAGCTAGTGCTAATAAATACTAATAAATAATACACTCGTGTTACTGAGTGTAAATCAAAGCATGATGTTCGGAGGTAGTCATAAATTCAGCTATCGGTTGATGCTAATGGCATTAGTTATTCTCCAGTGTGAGGATTCTATTTAACAATTATAATAGTATACATGGTATTTTAATAAACTTATAAGCAAATGCTTAAATACATTAGGTCTGTGCTTGGGAAATAAAGAATCATACCTACATTATTTTTCCTGTATCACTAGGAAAGTTAGGAAAGAATTACCTGGAAGAAGGATGAAGAAAGAAGGAGTAACAGGAGAGAGTAATAATGAGTCAATATAGCCAAGCATAGAATATACTTGAAACATACCATTATCACACCCATTGCTTTATAGAATGGATGTTGTTGAACTGAAATCTGGAGTGAGTTTGTGAAATGCAGGTTACTTAATCATAGTGTTTTCTTTTTGCCTCTGCTTTTATAGCCCCATTTCTGATCCTTGTGACTTTATGCCACTATGAATTCAGTCAGTCTTGTGAAAGAACTCCATTTGGGGTACACAGATGTGATCAAACTCTTTAACAATTTTATTGTAGGAGGAAACACCAGATGATGCTTCCTGTTAGCAAGGCTTCACGCTGACGAGCAAATTTTGCATTATTATGTTGCTCCATTGATGACAATCCTTAAAATAATTTTTGTTTCCAAGATATTCGCCTTGTTCTACTCTGAACTATACAAAAAATTTCATTAGAAGACCTTATGCTATTTCTTGCATATTTAGTCGACTTATTTATTTTCAATTTATATTGTGCTTTCAAACAGATACAAGAGTAATAGAACATATATATTTTATCAGTTTATATTTCTCTTAAGGCTATGATATTTCTAGCAGTGTTTCTTTTTCAAATATATATATATATTTGTATATATATATTTGTATATATATGTATATTTGTGTATATATATATATATATATACACACACAATTGTATTACTTATTAGTAATGTGGCACAATGCTCTTAATAAAACCTCTGAAGAACTCTGTTTATTAAACCTCTAAATTTAGGGGGCCGTTATAATTGTTTTTCAGTTAGGATACTGAAAACACAATTAATCAAAGATATCTCCAACTGGTCTGTGGGTCTGTCTTGGGGGAAGGCTATCTTAATTTTTCTATTCACTCCTGTGTATTTGAGTAATATGTGAGTCAAGAAATCCATGGAGGAGTTGAGATGTAGCTTAGTCAATAAAATGTTTGTACTGAGTTTGATCCCCCAGAACTCACACGTGGGATTTTATCTTACCAACAATGTTACTTTCTGTTAAGAAAAAAATTCCATTTTTCTCTATGTTGATGTTCATGCTCATGGGATCCTTAAGTGGTGGGGACATGAGATGTACATTTTCTGCTTCCTTTGATCACAAAGAAGTTGTATGCTGTATGTCCCTAAGAGAATGTGAGCACACACTAGTCTTTCTTCATCCTTAACTGGGCATCTGATCCTCACAGAAATTCTAAAAACATCTGGTAAGGAACCAAGGATATGTTCTTAAATACTGCTTTAGCGAACAGACACAGGTTTTCTGCAGAAGCTGTTCAAACATCTCCAAGTGATTTAGAAATAAACAGACTGCAGGTGTATTATTAAAGCTGCTATCAGCACATTCTAACAACTTTCTTTTCACTATGTTCTTGTTACACACAGAACTGAAATGCTATGGTTTGGGACAGGTAGGACTACTCTCCAGTGAGAAACACAGTACTAACAATCACAGTGTCTATTTGCATAGTTTCCTTATCCAAGGAGATCTAAATCCTTCCCAGGGCCATTAATTCTTATAAAAAAGCATTCCATGGAGTCAGTGAGCAGGTTCAGCTTGCCTACTGTTGATGAGGAAGCTCAAGCATGGGTAGGGCTAATGTCCACTCATGTAGAGAGGTTTCTTGATGCAAGTTGATAACTGGGGGTCACTGGGTCTTAATATCTGTTTAAATATTAACAAAGCAAACCAAAACTATCCAATGTGTTTATTCAACAACAGTACTGTTGGCAGTGTTAAGAATGGGGAGATTTCATTTAAAAACCCATGTCTCTGGTTAACAATGGATGGCTTTCATGATGATGGAGTGTACTCTCACACAGCCACAGCCAAACACAGGTTAACTTGTGTTTAATTAGAGATCCTAGCACTGTTCTTACTGGTCCCTTTAAATCTTTTCTCCTCTCTATCTGATTTCAGCAGGCATTTGTGTTTGGGAAACTTTGTGAATGTATAACCGACAGAAAGCGTGGTATTGAGTGGGAGTCAGGTCCACAGCAACGGTTCTTTCCCTAAGACATTTGAAGGGCCCCTGAGGCAGGAACTGTGTCTTCTTCATGATGGTGAACAGTACCTATCTTGTAGTCATGAGGTGATCAAGTTTTGATGAGTTGATAAAAGAACAAACAAGTAAATGTCTTAAAACCGTATTTGATGCACGCTGTTCCTTACCGAGATTATTTATGGTAATAAGTTCTCTAGCTGAAAAGTGAACTGGAGAGGTTTTGTTAGTGTTGTTTTCCCAGAAATGAACTCATTGGTTGAATTTCCATTTTGTTTACTGCCAAGTTTTTGACAAAACAGGAACAAAACAAAACAAATTAAAAAAAAAAACCCGAAACAACAACAAAAAAAAATCACTCTCACTGTGATTTCAGGCCTAGAACTAAGGATGGCTACTTAGTTACAGTTTCTGTTGCGGTGATGAAACTCCATTACCAAAATCAGCTTGGGGAGGAAAAGATTTATTTCTTTTTATGACTCTCAGGTCACAGTCCACCACTGAGGAAACTCAGAGCGAGAGTTGATGGCAGGTGGACAGTTGGAGGCAGGAGCTAATAGAGAGACCGTGAAGAAACACTGCTTGCTGGATTGCTACTCAGCGCTTGCTCTCCCTACTTTCTTTCTGTATGTAACAAGGCATGCCTAAGTAAACCTACCTTATATTTCTACTGGTAGCAGTGACTGTTTGGTAGATCAGGGAACGGAAACAATTTGAACGACAGGTGAAGGAAGCACAAGTATAAACAGTAACCATGTAAATTTCTGTTTATGTTCAAATAAAATCACTATTTCAAATTTTATCCATTTTTTTTTTTGCCTGTTCAGTGGAAGTCAAATAAGCCACAGATAATAGCTGGCTGATGTATATGTCAATCACCATTGGAGCACAAATTTCCTGTTCTTTCTGAGTTCAGAGAAAACCACAACAAGGCAAATTGAGGAAGATAGGCCGATGTGGCTGAGACTCATACATCAGTAGTTTAATGTTCCTAAATGAAACTCCATTTCCAGCAACATCATAAAATAATAAGAATTCCAGTTGAAAACAGGCAACGAAAATTGACTCCCTCAAGACATCAAGTGACTACCTCAGAGTGTCAGAGAACAAATCTTCCTTCAATTAGACAATGCATAAAATACATATGCAAATTATTTACAAAACTTGAAAATACATAGTATAAAATAATCTATTTAATTATTTATCATTTTAAAAATTATTTTATTCTGATTAATTTAAAACTATGTCAGTTATAATCAAAAGGTTTGCATTATATTGAAATTATTTTTTATTCAGAAAATATATTGTCCAGACTCCACACTCACCAATGACTGATATAAGTCATGGGAGTGAGTCTAATAATAACAACCTTCAGAAAAATGGAGTTTGGTAGATGGAGAAAAAAAAGAGAAGTTAAATAAACAAGCAAAGAGAAATTGGCTTACAGAACAGCTCTAGAAAGATGTGAAGAATTTTGAGATAAAATTTGTGCTTCACTGAGACATTCTTTTTACCTCTTTGGAGGGACTGAGTAAACGTGTAAAGATGTTGCTGAGAGCACCATTGCTCAGCATCATTTTAAGTGTGTTTCTGCGTAATCACTGACACCAAAAAGGCTGAAAAACGGCATAAAAACTTCTGTATGCTAGGATTAATTTTTAAAATTACATTATTCACTTCTGTCAAATATTTTCTCAGCTATCACCATGGACTAGGCAACAGTTTTGTAGCTGAGTTGTGGAGATCCTGGGAAAGAAGGCAAAGCCATCTGGGCTGGGGGAAACAACACAACCACAATGATAATGACAGATAGCAGATCATAAACAGGTAACCTACAGTCATTTCCTCAGCTACAGTGCCCTCGTTACCAAGGGACTGTCCAGACCTGAAGCACACACATCCCAGCGCTGACTTCAAGTTATTTAATAGATAGATAGACAGACAGACAGATAGTTTTCTATACGTCAAGCTCCATGAAAATATTTTGACCAAGTTCCAATAGAACACACGTTTCTTATTGCCTCCTAGAGTTTTGGGGCCCCACATCTCTAGGAAGTAGTAGAGATGATCCCTCAGGCCCATTCTGTGTCTCATATTTCACACAGATGCTATGTGAAAAGAAGCAATGCGTGTGCATTATCTATTCTAAGCTCTTGACCTAGAGGCAGCCCTGAGAAAGCAGGACCGACCAGTAATACATGAATGAGATAAAATACTGTTTGTCATTGTGAGAGAACAGTAGTCCAGTTGAAAATACAAAACATTTCCAAAAGGCAGACAGATAACGGCATACAAATCCTCAAAGCAGGAGCCCTTAGTAAGGATCAAGGGTCAGACAAGAGAAAAGATAAAGGACAGAAACACTTGTTTGATTGGACCAGAAAGTTGAGTGTGTACCAGGGACAGAGTTTCTGATGAAAGTGTATACAGGCTAAAATGAGTGCTATTTGTGGGGCTATCCCCACCAAAGAAAAGTTAGAAACTCCTTGAAGCAGTTTTTTTATTTTGTTTTTCTTTTAATTTTTTATTATGTATTTAAATGGTTCATGAGTAGGCTGCTCTCACTTATCTGTGCAAGTAATAGTGTGTATTTTTTATAGGCAAAAAAAAATATGTTGTCTCACAGATGCATTTTTTTACCTGAACAAAAAAAGACTTACTGATCACATGACCAACAAATTCATGACTATTTTCTTGCAAGACACAATAAACCACTGTTTCCTGTCAGTGCTAGTATATGCTGTGAAGGTAAAGGCAGAGGCACCTTTTATTCCTGCAGAGATGGAGCCAGAGAAGCCTGATAACTCTGTGAGATATGGAAACACACAAGGTACTGCATCAGATGGATATTTAAAAAAAGTTCTTCAGCTTTCCTGGAAACCCTTCCAGTGATCACATGCAGAGCAGGCTGGAGGATGGGCAGAAGGCTCATCCTTCTTGCACATGGATGGTCATGGGCTAAAATGACTGCTATCACTTTTAGTGCCTTGGTTGAATAGGATAGAGTTAGTTGACCTTGACATTTGTTCCCCCACTGTCCAGTTTGTGCTCAGTATGTTAAATTATAAAGAGCAGAGACAGTCTTTTATATTTCTAGATGCACAGATCATTTTTCAGACTCCATTACAGAGTATACTTGTTGAATGATTGGATGAAATTAGAAAATGTTTTATGAGGCATTTTCTTGAATTTCTTTACAAGTGTAGAATGTCTACAAATATTTGAAATAAGAGGTTAAACAACTTCTCATTTTCTCACATTCTTCTTGAAAATATATTACTCTAGCATGTTATAAGGTTTTCCTTTCTTTCTTTTTTTTTTTTTTTTTAATAACTGAAAACCAAGAAAGCCATGCACGGCTTGTTCCCATAATAATCTTACCCAGTGTGGTCTGAACTTGGTTTTAAGTAAGACACTTAATGTCTAACCCTATTAAAATTTGCAAACATTGGTTGCCTAAGGCAGACAGAATCTTAATTTGAATTTTAAGTGGAAAGTTAATTGTTTTGTAAATTAATCAGTAACTTGGCTTAGCTCTATTTGCCCTGTTAATTACTTTTTGCTGTCCTGTTAACTCCAATGCTACAAGAGAAAGTCATTTCTTGGGTTCCCATATCCCTTGTTTGCCATAGGGATGTGTGTGCAGGTGTGCACGAGTATGTGCTTTCCACAAACAGCCCTCTGTCTCATAATGGTCTGCCCAATGATTTTTTCATATTGAACAAAAGCCTTTGGTCCTGTAAAGGAGTCTACTTCTTTCTGACCGTCTTACCAAAAGTACTATGAAAACTAGCAGCTTGCAGAGCATCACTCACACAGCTCCTTCTGCTCTACCAAAGCTTTATCTGCTGCAAGAGATGCATCCCAGCAGTGATACAAGGAATCGGTTTGCTTTCGTACTGGACCTACAGTGAGGCAAGAGCTTGACAGACTTCGAGTTACACCAAGACTCCTTTAAGCCCATTGGTGGTGAGGCTATGGGCCAGGCATTAAAAACCCTAACCCTTGCTTTCTTAGCTCTAAAACATAACACTGATAGCATTTAAATAAGGTTTCTGCAATGTCCAAATCATATAAATAATTAATTATGATTACATTTAATCACCCTCATTGTAAATATAACTAAGTATTATGAAGTAGATTTAGATTAGCATAATATTAGTTAATGTTTCTCTAAAATATATTATTTTATGCGTGTGTAAGTATGTTCAAAATATTCTTACAAAATTTGCATAAATGTTTTCCTTATTCTTTCTTTGCATAATTAATAAGACTTAAAGTTCCTATGAATTGCTCTGGATTGAGAACATTACAAGGTATACTTATTCTTTGGGGTTTTGTTCATTGGATCATGCCACTCCTTCTGGCACTATTTAGTTTCTCTGCCTGGCCAGAAATTCCCTCCACCAACAACTTTTTCTCTTCTTCTGAAGCTGTGCAGACTCCCTGGCACTTCTGTGATGGGAGAGATGTGAAGATTATTTGGTAATTTTTTTCAAGTAAATTCAAAAATGTACAGTATGCAGTTTTTAGGTGATGTAAAAAATGTTTTCATTTTGTCTTTGCTCAAAGGTAGAAAGAAAAATTCTAAATGAGTTACTGGAAACAAATTCTACTGGAATATTAAAGTCCCAAGTGTTGCCATGACTGTGTTATGAAATTCCTGTAAAAGATAAAGAATAATCCGGTGTTCAGGAAGGTGAGACAGGAGGATTATGAATTCCACTGTAGCCAGAAGGTTTCTCTGGTCCTGCCTGGCCCCTAAGTCCTGCAGCCACTTATAAAATAATCATTCAGAGGCTTAATATTATTTACACACTGTATGGCCTATGGCAGGCTTCTTGCTAGCTAGTTCTTATAGTTTAATTCAACCCATAACTATTAATCTATGTACGCACGTTCCGTGGTTTTACCTGCATCCCACTACATGTTGTTCCTAGGATGGCAGTCTGGCTTCTCCATTCTGCCTTCCTCTTTCCTGTCTCTCTCCTTGGATTTCCCACCTGCCTCTAAGCTGCCTTGCCATAGGCCAAAGCAGCTTAAATATTAACCAATGGGAACAACATATAATCACAGCATACAGAAAGACATCAGACTGAACAATGTAGCAAGAATTTTTCAAACAATCTAAAATGTAAAACAAACAAAAAGGGCCGGGCGGTGGTGGCACACACCTTTAATCCCAGCACTTGGGAGGCAGAGGCAGGCAGATCTCTGTGAGTTCGAGGCCAGCCTGGTCTCCAAAGCGAGTTCCAGGAAAGGCGCAAAGCTACAGAGAGAAACCCTGTCTCGAAAAACCAAAAAAAAAAAAAAAAAAAAACCAAAAAAAAAACAAAAAGGGATGAATTTTCCTGTAAGTGGAAGGAAATGATACATAGAACCATTCACTCCATTCTGTGGATTTTTTTAAATATATTTTAGTTAAATATATGTTAAGTGGTGATCAGTTCACGGCGTGTTATAACATGGTGTAAAGCAGAGGACCTATAAAGAGGGAAGAAAAAAGGAAAGGTGCTATAACACCGGCATACACTCTTGTAACATGACCCTCAATGGTATATATGTGTGTATACAAACACACACACACACACACACACACACACACACACACACACACACACATCTCAATTTATTAAGGGGTTCTATGGGGAAAACAGACTCATTGATACAGGATAAGGTAAATCCAGTTGCAGAGTCCTTGAAAAGCTGGAGACTGATCACAGGATGCTTCATGCCACTTGATCCAGTCTTCACCACCCAAGAAAGCAGAGACTCCCTTTTTCTTCCCTTTTAAGCAGTCATGTAGGCAGATAAGAAACACTGCCAGGTTATCAGGTCAGATAACCCAAGGTCATGGGTGGAGTAAATTCCCACTACACACTCTATTAATGCTATATAAGGAATACATATGCTCTGCAATGTTTCCCCAAGTTGAAAATTTTGAATAGAAGGTTTAAAGACTAAAACTTTTGTAAATTACATATTTTTAAAAGAAAAAAATATGAAAAATATTTACTTCTTTAAATTTGATCATGTACATTAGTATTTTTTAAACTTAATGATGTGAAACTATTTTATTTACCCAAAAGATGATAAAGCCTATTAGCACACAAACCAAATCACTTTTTTTGTGAGTAAGTATATGTCAATACAAATATAACCACAAAGACTTATTTAGAGTCATTATTAAGTATGGATACTGATATTTCTAATTTTCTTTATATTTTTACTTTAACATTATTAAAGTTAAAGTTAACTTTAAAGTTACATTTTAAAGTTTAAAGCTTTGTTTGTTTGTTTGGTTTGGTTTTTTGGTATTCCAAGACAGGGCTTCTCTGTGTAGTTTTGGTTCCTGTCCTGGATCTCACTCTGTAGACCAGGCTGGCCTTGAACTCACAGAGATCCGCCTGGCTCTGCCTCCAGAGTGCTAGGATTAAAGGTGTGTGCCTGCCTGGCTTAAAGTTTAAAGTTTTAAAGTTTTAAGTTATTCTTTGACTTTACTAAAGAATTTGCCCTATTTTTAAGGGAACAATTGTTGAATTATATTTACTATTTAAGTAATTTGGGTGATTCATCTTAGGAAAAGAAGAACTAAGGAAATGAATAAAAGAAATGGCTTTTAGAGGGGTGGAAATGATGAAAACACAGTGCTTATAGATAAGATCCTCAAAAACTAAAATTTAAACTAAAAACAAAACACTTCAGGCTTAAGTTAACTATGCAAATAGTCTCTCAATGGTTTGTAATCCCTGTGCTTTTTCAAATTACTGTCCCTTCAGTGGACTTTAACATGTGATGTGCACAACGTCAAAGCTTGGTTAACCTACAATCCAGAAATGGTAAGAATCTTCCAATAGAACCAAATCCTATCCAGCACTTTAAAATTTTCCCTTTCCTAATTTCTTTTGAGGCAATAATGGGCAATCAAGTGAGAAAGGACAGCAATTTCCCATCCCGTGCTTGTATATAGCAGCAGAAAGTGTGTCCCTAATGATGAATACAGTCTCTCTCAAGTCTAAATCTACTCAATTATAAAAGGAATCAAGTACTCCTGGCATTTTATGGATGTTTAAATGTGAGTAAAAGGATGTTACAAACTATGTCCAAGAGAATATTCCATATGATGAACAGTAGATTATGAACAATAAATTTTACTTACTCCCCCTCCTGCCACCACAAAAGAAAGAAAGAAAGAAAGAAAGAAAGAAAGAAAGAAAGAAAGAAAGAAAGAAAGAAAGAAAAAGAAAGGAAGGAAGGAAGGAAGGAAGGAAGGAAGGAAGGAAGGAAGGAAGGAAGAAAAACAAGTTCAGATCAGTAGGATTGAAATGTTCCATGGAAACTTTTCCCTCTAAATTGTTCATGTTTAGTTACTTGTCTGGATTCACAGGAGAAATCAAATATATCACAGAGACTAGCCTCAACACACCCTCATTATTCTTTTTTTACAGAGCAGTAAGTTCAGAACAAAGATTGCATGTTTTTAAATCATCATCACTACTTGTGAAAGGTGATCTTGTCTACTTGGTAAGCTTTAGAATCATACGGAAGCAACTCTCTGGGCAGGTCTAGCAGAGAGTGTCAAGTACTGGGTTGACTGTGGTGGAAAGATCCATCTGAAATTGGACAGCACCATTTCATGAGCTGGCTCCCAGGACTTAAACTGTCAGGACAAAGCAAGCTAAGGGCAAATGTCCATCCCACTATGTTTTCTCACTGTGGTTGTATATGACCACTGCCTCCTGCTCCCACTGCTCTACCTTGACTATCCTGGCAGACTGTACCTCCTGGAACTGTAAATTAAAGTAAATCCCTTTTTCCTCAAGTTGATCTTGTCATGTATTCTATTCCATAAGCGTGAAAATGAACAAATACAAAAAATTACTACCAAGAAGGAGGACTGTTGCTGTATAAAAACTGACCATAGGATTCTAAAGCCTTTGGAGGTGGTTTGTGGGAGGAATGTGGAAGAAGTAGAACTGTGAGCTAGAACAGTCTCTCTACTGCAGACAGTGCTTAAAGAGTAGAGTTTTCAACAAATAATGCTCAGGTAGAAGTCTCGCTCATGGTGTTTCAGAGGGGAGCAATCACTCTGTCAGACTGATTCAGGGCTGGCTACTCATGTGATATTCTAGCAAAGAACTTGGCTACATTCTGCCCATGTGTTGAGGATGTGAATAATGTTGAGATTACAAATAATAAAGTGATTTGTTAGGTAGAGGAAAGTTAAGGACAAGATAGTATTCAGGTGGTTTCATGGTCACTGCCCACTGCTCTCATCTGGCTCTGCTGTAAGAGATGAGAACCTGAGAGCAGGAAGTAAAAAGCTGTGGCTTGGGAAGGAAAGATATGAAAGTTTATAGTTTCAGGCAAGGAGAGTATAGACCACAAAATATGTAACTGTTGAAGGGCTTAGTGTTATTAAAGAGAAACCTGGTGCTCTTCACTGGGACAAGAGGAAGGTGCTTGGAGGGCAAAACTCCATCTATGGGAAGCTCTTTGAAAGACTGAAAAACATGCAGAAAAGGAGCTGAACACAAGTTATTTATCTCTCTCTGCCATAGATAAAAAAAAAATAACAAGATGAGTCATGTTCCTGTTTCCACAACTTCCTCACCAAACCTTAACCTTTTGTCTTTCCAGTCCCCAGAAGAGTGATGAATACCACTTTCCCATTGGACTCACCAGGTCTATTTGTGTCATTTTTTTTCAAAGTATTGGAAATGGCTAAGGTACTAGATGATCACTGTATTGGAAAGAGTTCAATTTTAAGCATAACAACTAAGATAGGTCATCAAGAGGTGGCTAAGATGGAAGACAGCAATTGGGGAATAAAACCCAGGAGTGTCCGTCAAGGAGAACAAATGATGGGTTGGTTCAAGAGACCATGAAGCAAAACACAATTCAATATTGAGAACAAAAACCAAAGAGACCTATTGATATGTTCACTTGCTTTCTCAGGGCGGGACGGTGAGCCAAGTACAGCTAATTAACAGTGAACAACAATTAACAATAAATGCGGGCTGTAAACCGTCCACACAAATGAATTTAGGAAACAATAGGGATTGGCAACTTTGTGGAAATGGAATCAATAATCATTTTTAAACAGTCAGAAAAATTATTGGTGAGCTGAGACTGAAGGGTTGGAGTGCAGAAATAAAGACAACAAAGGCCAGAGATGGCTGAGGGCAGTGTGCTATTGAAGGGAAAGCATTCGTGTGCATTAGATACTTGTCAGAGTTGAGTAGGATTAGAGAACTTAAATGAAGTGCCTGATTCTTGTCTCTGGAAGCAACTCCCTTTGTCTGGGAATATGGGTTCATGCCTGTTCAGCTTGTGCCCAACCTTTTGACATTGCAACACCTTATCGTCCTCTACAAAGTTCATACTTGAGAACCCTGCAGCTGAGGTACAAACAAACAAGCAACAACAAAAATGAAAAGCATCACAAATAACCTCATGTACTATCAGCCATTTTGCGTGCCGACGCTCAGCCTGCCCATAGGCTGCAGAATTACCATGGCTGTGAGCCATCTCAGCATTCAGGAGGCTGAAGCAGATGGACAGACAAGAGTTTCAGGCCAGTTAGTGAGTGCTGAAAGTTCTGTTCCAGGCCAGCCTAGACTGCAATCTGAGATCTCATCTTTAAAAGAAAAATACTTTTTTTTTAAAGCACAGTCAATTTGAGCACTCATCTGCTCCTATCTTCACAGCAACTTAGTTCCTTGTAAAGACACAGGCAAAACCTTTAATCTGCTCAGGTGGTCCATAGAACCAAAAACATGAAAATATTATTAATCTACTAAATCTCTAACCACTACTACTACTTGAATTTTCCAGCCAAGTTAATCATCACAGGAAAGTAGATAAGCCATAAAAGACTTTTAGTCTCTGAACTCAGGCTTTTGTCCCTAGAAAACATGAAATTCTTGTTTTTTTTCCCCCTGCCTTTCTCATTTCTCTGATCTTTAGCACACAGTTATTTCAAAATACCATAGAGTGAATTAGATCACTGCTTGACTTAATCTGGGTGCCCTGGGCTAGGTGCTACAAGAGCAGTTAGCTGTGTAATTATTCTAATGTCAGCCTGGGGTTAATCTCTCATACAGGTCTTAATCTTTGAGCTAAGACAATTTCAACTGAAAAGCACTTAATCCTTTTTAAATAAAGAGAATATTTACATCAGTGAAGTTCCTGACACAGCCCAGTCCTTAAGGGGAGGGATCTAGTTACACATAGTCAGCTGTCTCTATACATACTTGGGAAACTGAGTTTCATGGGTAGCTCTCTGTCTCATTTGCTTACTCTGATGCAAATGTTGATGAAATGCAAATATCAGCAATATTTATGCAGGGCTCTCAGAAAATATATCACATGGGTATTTGGAAATTCAATTTTGATGGATAACATATGCCCTTAGATCCCTTAAGTGCAAGCTGGTCCAACCAATGCATTCATTCCTTCTTCAGTTTAAAATTATGTCTGTCATTCAATTTTCTCAGGTTGACAATTAAAGATTAAAACTCTCTCCAGATTCAATTTCGAGTCATCATCTGTAGCTTGAAAATTACTTCTAATGACAATATATTTCTATTCCCCTGTCTGTTCACAAATCTGTTAAAACTGATAAAATCTGATGAAGAAAAGAGTGATATTTATTTCTACATCAGGATAACAATGGAATAGTGAGCTTTTAACAGTTAAACAAATTAAGAAATCAATAGAAATATAACATTTTAGGTTATTATATAGTTCAAAATAATCAGTATAATAAAATGGCTTGGACTGCTATCCACTCTTAGATTTTAGAGGATGGTTTTCTTTGGTGTTCTCATTTTTCCTTCCCTGTCATACATACATTTTGCTTCAAAAATCTCCATTAACTTCCCAGTTTTTAGACCATTAGAATTTCGAAGTGTGATGAGTAAGCCTGAAACAGTGTCTTCAGTCTTTGGATCCAATGTGCGAAGAATCAGATGGAAGCAAAATTTTAAGGGGATAATTATTATTGTAGCGGGTATAGTGTCATATACCTGTAATCCTACTATTCTAGAGGTAGACGCAGGGAGGAAAAGAGTTCAAGGCCATTCTTGGCTACATAGCAAATTCCAGGACAGTAAATACTACACAACACTATCTCAAAAACAACAAGAAAGAAAGAAAGAAAGAAAGAAAGAAAGAAAGAAAGAAAGAAAGAAAGAAAGAAAGAAAGAAAGAAAGGGGGATAGGGGAGATGTTATTTTATGTCGATATCTGTTATTGTGACAGGAAATTAAAATACAATTGGAGGGGTTGGGCATGTAGCTCAGTTAATAAAATGTTTTCCCAGTGTAACCAAGCCCTAGGTTTGATCTCTAGCACTGCGCAAACCAGATGAGATAGTGCATACCTGCCGTCCTAGTGTTTGACAGATAGAAGCAGGAGGAGTAGGAATGCAAGGTCATCCTCTCTGCTACATTGCAAGTTCAAGGATAACCTAGGCTACCTGAAGGGGGAAAATGGCTTGAAGTTTGGAAAGGCAGGGCAGAGAGAAAAGATGGCCTCCAAAGGGAAATTTCTAATGGAGCTGTGGATGCTGATTCCACTAACACTTTCGTTGTCACTTTGCAAAGACAGTTCAAATTGCCATGCATTTAGGGACTGCTAAGTATATTTGCATAACACATGTTCTCATACGTAGGAAAGATAATTTTGGTTAGTGTCTAATAAAATTTGTTTCAACGAAGATGTTACTTTAAATACCAGCAATTTGCAGAGACCTGGTACTTTCTTGTACAATGTCCAGAAATCCATTTTCTTCCGACTAGAAGACAGAGCAGGAAGTAGCCGGCTAGAAAATAAGGTCTCAGCTTTAGTAGGTAGACAATCTCATTGAAGCACTTTAGTGGTTCCTCCTGACAAAGCCATCTGGCTTCTCTTTTGGTGTGATTGCACTCTTCATTATAAATCAATATCATCAGGAAAACAAATGCCAACAAGTAGTTTCCCTGATTTAAAAGAAAACCATATACAGTTAGTGCCAACAAGGAAGGCAACCTGCTTTGTTCAATTACTCTAGCCTAGCTTTCAGCTTTTGGCATGTTCTCCTGGCTGAGCTCGCTCTGGGAGAGCTTGCTTTGAAGTTCTAGACAAATTAAATCAACCCTTTTGACCACATGTATCCCAAAGAATGTGGTTTCTCGGGTATAAACAATCTGTCAATCCTTCATTCTCCTTTAATTTGGCCTCTGAGCCACTCCTGCAGAATCCGTAGGAAGAGATTTTTACTGGAGCCTCAGTCACAGTAGCTTAGGGTCAGGATTACCTGCGTGCAGAGCAATGCCCCTTTGCTGGGAGAGACTGGCTCTGTCCTTGCTGATTGTGCAAACACTCATAATTATGCCTCTAGGTAAACCTATTGCTGTCTTCTTGGAAAAAAAAAATGAGAAGTACAAAGAATGTTTATTTGCAAGTCCGGCTTTCCCAAGTATCCAGAGTTGATTTAGACACACCTGAGCTCCCATCCCCCTCTCATTGGCTAAGAAAGTTGCCCCACCTGATTTGCAAGTTTACTGTTGGAGCCAGTGGGGGGGGTTCGGGGGGGGGGACCGACAGGGGAGTGTCTCACCAGTCAGCACTGGATTTGATCTAGTTAGAAAAGGGTAAAGCCGTTGTTATTGAAAAATCACTGCACTCCGAGCTCGTTTCTACCTCGGGACTGTTCCTTCCCAAGGCACACAGATTTCTGCTTGAGAGAAGCCCTCCCTACCTCCCTGTTCAGCATTGCTCCAGCTGGTTAAAACCCCCGCAGGACCATGGCAACCTCTGTTCTCCAAATGGCTGGACTGGTGCTTGGTGGTGTTGGCATGGTGGGCACAGTGGCAGTGACCATCATGCCCCAGTGGCGAGTGTCTGCCTTCATCGAAAGCAACATCGTGGTTTTTGAGAACCTCTGGGAAGGCCTGTGGATGAACTGCATGAGGCACGCCAATATCAGGATGCAATGCAAGGTCTACGACTCTCTGCTGGCTCTTACTCCTGACCTCCAGGCATCCAGAGGACTGATGTGCGCTGCGTCCGTCCTGTCCTTCCTGGCTTTCATGACAGCCATCCTCGGAATGAAGTGCACCAGGTGCACTGGCGATGATGAGACCATGAAGAGCCGCATCCTGCTAACAGCCGGAATCCTCTTCATCATCACTGGCTTGGTGGTGCTCATCCCTGTCAGCTGGGTTGCCAATTCCATCATCAGAGACTTCTACAACCCGCTGGTGGACGTGGCCCGAAAGCGTGAGCTTGGAGAAGCCCTCTACATCGGCTGGACCACAGCACTGGTGCTGATTGCCGGAGGAGCGCTTTTCTGCTGCGTGTTTTGTTGCACTGAGAAAAGCAGCAGCTACAGATACTCTGTGCCATCCCATCGCACCACTCAAAGGAGTTTCCACGCGGAAAAGAGATCCCCGAGCATATACTCCAAAAGTCAGTATGTGTAGTTGTTTGTGTATGTGTTAACTGCACCTATAAAGCCAAGCTAATCACTGAACCAGCCACTGTTTTCGAGAAATGGAACCCAGGGTTGTATCCATTTACCTTTCCTAACTGCCCAACTCTCATTACAGGAAATATACACAGTCTGTGATTCTATAAATGATTTTAGCAGAATGAGGTATTGTGCATGCTGCTTCAATTGTTCTAGAAGGCATAGTCATTTGTTTTCCAAAATGGTTCACACGGCTTTTCCTTTACCAGTTACTCTAAAATGACACATCTAAAGGCTGTTGGTTTAAGCTGTGATTTCTCTGTGTCATGGCATTATACAAGTAGATGAGGGTGGCGGTTATATCTCATACAAATAGAGACAGGCTTATGTGGTTCTATTTAAAGTGAAATGCCAATCCATCACGCTGAATAAATACAAATCAGCTATTGCTTTTCAAGGGGAACTGGGGATAAAAGGGAAGAAGGCTAATATTAATTGCCTAAAAACAGCTTAAGGATTAGTGTACTCTATTTATAGTGAAGGTTAAAATGAAAGCTTTAATCATTAGTGTAAAGGAAACTAAATGGCTTTCTGATATCCTGCTTTGCAGCCTGTAGGAGTTAGAAATCCCATCACCTTCATCCTTTTGCTCCAGAAGCTATCTTTTCTTTTGGGTTGGTTGGTTATTAAGTTAGTATCTTTTAAAATTTAAAACAGATAGTTTGTCAAAATATTTGTATTCAAACTGCTTTTCCAAGTCTGCGCTAGGAAAAGAGATAAAGCAGTGATGTTAGAAAAATCAACAATTTCAGAAAAATTAATTTATTTTAACCTTAAATTTAGAGAAGAATGTATTGTTTTTCAAATGAAGTCACAGGAGTAAGGGATTGTGCATAGCCTTTGGGTATTTATCAGTATAAATGAAGGAGAAAGATGATGTGTTTGGTTGTCATTTTCTCACCCAAAAAAGGCACAAGCCCTCCAACTCCAAAAACTTGTCATTTCTGAATGCCATGACTACAACAAAGTTGTCATTTCAGTTCTGTTAAAGGTGATTTTATGTCTTGGCTGGGTTTTATTGAGGTATGATATTACTGTGTGTTTCCTCCTAATTAGAGATGACTCTTAATCCGATTTTAAATTTTTATATATATGACTGTACTAATAACAGAAGTATATATGTTATTTACTTTGTGTATTTTATATTGACAAATTGTACTTTTTATAACTATAACATTCTTACATTTACATACTTTTTTACTTCTTTGAGCAAGTTTCTAAAACTTGACTTTTTTTGTTTTGAACATAGATTCTGTGTTCATTTTTGAGTGTAGTGAACGACTCAAAATCAATTTACCTTATAATGATTATACACATGCACTAATATTTGATGAATATAATATATTGATAATATGTTAAGTTGTAGTTAGGTTCAATGAAACGTATTTGTTGTAAGTATTGTGTATGTAATCATCATGTTTTAAAAAGTTGTCCATATGTATTTCAACTTCTGAGAATTAATATGAATTAAAAATAATGCTGAATGATTTTGGAGTATGTATCATATTTATGTAAAGTATATTATTAAACCTTTATAATACTAATACTGTAGTTGTTTCAATTCACAAATGAGAAAAACCTCAAAAGAGTTCATTGATTGCCAATAATACTAGTAGAAAACATGAGCGGACTACATTGCAAAAGTCTTCAATGAAAGTGTATTATGTTTTAGTAGATTTAGATTATGAACCAATCTTTGTATGTGAAATTGAATGTTTAAGTACTGTTAGTTGGAAAAGCTTTAGTTACTGTTCCCATCTGGGTGATGTCACTATGGTAAGTGCTTATCCACCCTGGACAATTTTGCCCCTTTGGGTCAAAACATTTGCTAGGAGCAGAAATAAACCAGAACTAACAAAATGACTTACAGAAGCATTCCAGAGAAACCATTTTCTATATACCAGTCTCTAGACAATAATTATTTAGTTGTCCTAAATGTCACAGACTCCATTTTTTTCCTTGCCTCCTCTGAAAGGAAGGAAAAAAAAACACAAAAACAAAAACAAAAACAAAAACAGAATCTATGAGATTGGGATCACTTCCTTGGTGTTTATGAGGTGGCTCTTCATTTTCTACCTTTACTATAATCCAAGCTCTTCTCTTAACAAATTCTTGTATTTTGTCACTGTATCAATAAGATTTTTCATCCAACTAGCTGCCAAATTCTTATTGTTGATGTTTATAAAATATATCAAGAACAGCAAGAAGGTTCAGCAGGTAAAGGCTCTTGCTAGCCAAGTCTGGAGCTTTGAGTTCCATCCCTAGAATCCTCGACTTGTGTGCTGTGGTATTTGAATCCTCCACACACAGAAACGTACACATTCTTAAAATATACAAAACTTCAGAATTAAATATAAAACTATTTCCACCATGCCCTGCCCCTATCTTTGAAGGAGATGTCGAGTTTCTTGAAATGTAAAGTCCAAATGCTGTACATACAGTGAGTAGCAGGAGAAAACACAACAATTTTATAACCTGGAAAGTGAATTCCATCAGATAATGAAACAATGTGTGACCAGTAAGACAACAAGATGACTGATGCCCAAATAGTGGAAAACTCACAAAAGCCTCCTTTATTATTCTGAAAGAGAAATACTGAACTTGAAAAATATTTCAGTTGGTGGCAAAGCATGTGTCAATATACATTTTTCAATATTGTCTTAAAGGAAAAATGATATTGTCACAAAACAGAATACGAGGAGTAAGGGGATATTCTCTATCTATCTATCTATCTGAGGTAAGATCTCGTATATATCAGGCTGGCCTCTAACTTGTTATGCAGCTGAAGATGACCTTGAATTCTGATCCTCCTGCTCTCTCCTCACAAGTGCTGATATTACTGGCATGCACCATAACACCTGCTGTATGCGGTGCTGGGAACTGAACTCAAGGCTTTGTGGATGTTAGACAGGCACTGTAATTCCTAAGAGTTATAACCCAAGCAGAGGATATGGTTTTAGTCCTTCACTTTATAGCTAGTTGGTACTATGACTTCAAAAAAAAAATCTATTTTTTCTAATGATTAGGTAAGGTTAGCAGCATACAGGGCTTAAGATTTTTGTATGCTAAAGAAATTAGAAACATTAAGCAGGATATGTAAAAAATGAAAATATATACAGCACAAAGAAAATGAGCTTTCTTATCACCCCACAACCACTTCCTAACCAGCACCACATGGAGCCAAGCCCCTTAGCTCCTGTTAGCAACACTTTCCATCCATGGATTTAAGACAATAGGGTTGTTACAGAAAACAAACTCCCAAACACAGCAACTAGCCTTATGCAATGCTGGCGCTAGCAAGCATCAGATTGCTTCTCGGCTTACAACATGCTTTCCTAAAATTCGCTGGAGTTCTGTGCAAAATATACACATGGAATAATGAAGACACAATGTCGAATGAAGGCTAGGTATGGTGGCCCACACCCTTCAGAGGCTGATATATGTGAGTTTGAGGCCAGCCAGGTCTACATAGTGAGTTCCAGAATAGTCAGGGCAATAAAGAGAGATCCTGTCCTAGAATAATAGAAAAAAAAAAACTAAACAAAACAAACTGGGGAATGAAACATGAAAATCACAATTTTTTTCATCAAGTTTTCATTATGAATATTTTCAGCGAGTTATTTCATAACTATACTGTCCCAAGAAATCTTACATTGACTGAAAGAAAAGATAAATGTATTTTTAAAATTAAGATTAAGACAAAACATTGGTATTTATGTATTTTTTAAAAACATTTAGATGACTGCTTTAGCATATAAACCCAAAGTCCTTCATTGCTGCTATTATTTATTGCACAAGAAATTTCTAGGTATTTTAACAATATTCTGTTTCAGAGTCCTTCATAATCCACTGAATTTCTAAGAATTTCTTTCAGTAAGTTAAGCTTTTAAATATTGCTCAATACTTAACTCTCTGGTTGCTCAAAACAACAGTAAATATAAGTATGTTGAAGGCTTCTTAAGGATATGCCATAATACTCAAGCTATTGTTTTGGCTAGTTATTTCTTTTCACTTGGGGACATCCATGTTGAGTACTTAAGCCCTAGGGTTGCTTGGAAGCTTAACCAAATTAATGTACCTAAAGCCTTTATCACAATATTGAACACAGAATAAAGTATGTGTTAATCTTGATTATTATTTTGTGTCTAAATTTCCAACCAAAGTATTTGTCCTTTTTTTGTACCAAAGTGTACTCCCTATAGCTCTGAAATAAGCCCCCTTCTGGTAATTCCACACCCAAAGAAATTACAGCACAATTTCTGATGTGCTGTAAAAACAGTTAATGAGGGAACTAATGAGATAGCTCAGGTGATTAAGTGTGCATAAGAGTGATGACCTGAGTTCAATCTCCAGCACTCATGTAAAAAGCCGTTCATAGGGTCATGGGCTAATAATCCCAAGGGCGGTGAGGTAGAGAGGAGCCAATCCCTAGGGCTTACTGACCAGCCAGTCTAGTCTACTCAATAAAGCCCAGCTCCCAGGGGTCTCAGACAACAAGGTGAATGGTTCCTCAGGAAAAAACATCTGAAGTTGACTTCTGGCACACACAGACACATATACATGCATGAATAGCTTATATAAACACACATACTAAATTAATTAGTTAATTCATTAATTAAATATAAATAAATAAATATTTGCACCCTAGTGAGTGCTAAGGATGCCACAATGTATTAACTGTTTTGATTTTTCAGTAGTTATGAGGGTGAAAGGACAATCTTCATGCAATGTTCACCACACACTCTCAGTATTTCTTTACTCACTGATCAGTCATGAATTCTGTGCATTCAGTATAGACCTGGAAGAATACCAAGTCCCCAAAAGGTAATATAGACAGTGGGTTATTATATATACACATAGGATAATATTATGCCATGTTTAGATACATGTATTTCATAGTTCGTTTAATATACTCTATAGGTGTTTATGTAAATAATTGCATAGTGTTTTGTGTGTTTACATATTAATATATGTATAGTATATAACCTTTGATATAAATTACCTTGAATTCAAGATTATGAAGGCTTCCCTCAACAACATAGACAAAGACTTTCCCTTGCAGAATTAACTTTCTGAGCATCTTGCTTATGGTATATGGGCACCAATGCTTCCCCCAGGGCAGCCCTCTCCCCTCCTGAGATTTTAACGAGCTTATCATGAGCCTTCGCTGTCCTTTCATCCCTCTTCTTGCTGTCTCAGCCTCTACAGCATCCCTCTACTCCAACTCCACAACTGATCTAACTGCTAAAGCAAGCTGAGCAGCTGTGGGGAGCTGGCCAACTGGCAGCACCTGGGACATTCTGAGAAGTCTTAGCCTCTACTTTTCCTGGAGAAAGAACAGCCTTGTGTTTGACTAAGTCTGGAAATGGCTATACAGCTCTGCCTGGGGCTAGAGGCAGAAAAATATGGGTCCTGTGTGCTCCAAAAGCAGCCCTGGAGGGTAAGCACATTATTTTCTTATGTGGATAACATTGGAACCGAAAAATAGGCATGGTCATGATCAAGCTTTGCCTTTTCTTCTTAGGGACTTGAGAGAGGGCTGGGCCTAGGAGTCCGGATACTCAAGGGTTTCAAGCACCAAAGACACTTCCCAGAACTCTAATGGAGAGATTCCCGCAACTGCTAATAACATACCATTGAATCACTACCAATAGGAACATCTCCTGCTACCCAGGTTTGGCTTTTGTTAACTATAACATGATTCTCACAAGGAAAGGTGACCTGGGTTCCTGGTGGGGAAAACACCAAATAGAACTCAAAAGCCAGAAAAAGAAAATGTTGTGGAATATTAGTTTAAGATGTGTTATATTCGTTCCTGATGTGGGATATTTGTTTAATGATGCAAGGATGTGTTGCATTCTTTTATGTTACATTTGTTTAACTCTGCAAAGCTGTGTTACTTTGCCTGTCTAAAACACCTGATTGGTCTAATAAAGAGCTGAATTTATTAGCTAGGTAGGAGAGAGAAATAGGCATGCAGAGAGGAATAAAGAGAAGTAGAAGTCTAGGCTGGAGATAAGAGAGAGGAGGGAGAAAAGGAGAAGGAGAGGAGGGTGGCAGAGCCCAGCCACACAACCACACAGTCAGCCATTGAGTAAGAAGGAAAGGAAGATAATAGAATAAAGAAAGGTAAAAAGACCAGAGACAAAGTGTAGTTAAAGGGAAGTGGGATAATTAAAGTTAGAAAAGCTGGCTAGAAACAAGTCAAGCCAAGGCTGGGCATTTATAAGTGAGAATAAGTCTCTGTGTATTTATTTTGGAGCTGGGTGATGGGCCCCTAAAGAGAAAAAAGCAAAACAAAACAAAACAGACAGCTAGAAGGAAGAGCTCACCAGATCCAACAGTTGGTCACCTTTGAAGAAGTGGACTTGCTTGATCATGGTGTCGCTCCTGCCAGTCACCAATCCTAAAACTAAAGCTACATACTACTGCTCTGGGATTGGAGATAGGTTTTAGGCTCACACTCAAGCTTTCAAGCTACAGATATTTTATCCATGCCTATCTCTCCAGCACAGTAGTTTTTCACTCATCAAAATTTATTTTCTCAAATTGCACCCCATTTGCCTATCACTAGTATACATATTTGAATATATTAAAAATCAAGTCAACATATTAGGACTGTCTAAAGAAAACTTACTTTGGCGTATTGTGATTTTGTCTATTTGTTCAGATTTTACATTTACGCCTTTGTTTTATAAATATAAGCAAATTTGTTATCAATAAAATTTAAATGTTTTCTTAAAAAAAAAAGAAGTGGACTTGTAGGTTCCAGGTCACTGAGAGGACACTGTAAAGAGACAAAGACAAGTAAGGGTATAGAGACAGCAGATGGAAATACAATGTAAAGACTGGGTTCCTACAAAAATAACTTGAAATTTGCACTTCAAAAGTCTCCAGGAAGCAGAGAGTTGACAGAGGTCAACTATGAGGTAAAATAATGAGTATTTGGAAGATTATGGGGTTTTTTTTTGTTTTTTTTGTTTTTGTTTTGTTTTGTTTTGTTTTAAAAAAAAAAGGCTCAGGACAGGCAGAAAAACAAACATAATTTGTAAGGGGAAAATATAGAAAGAAAATTTATACCATCCTTCCTACCAATGAGTTAAAAATAATTGGCATTTCACCATCTTTTTCAGAGTAAACAGAATAAATCACATTAACAGTGCCTTTGAACAACCCTACAGCTCCACATCCCAACTTCCTTTCTTGCTTAGCTTTTCTCATAACACCCTGTCTTCTTTCCTACACAGCAGCTTCCAAAAGTGTTGCTTCCATCAGCTAGCATTCCTTCTAACATCATCAATCTCAGCCCTTTGCAATTTACCTATTAGAGACCCTTATGGGAAAGGAACAGATCATTTTGAAATACCTTTTCTTTGAATTTGTCTGAAGCACAACAATAATACAGCAGCATGGGCTTCATGAATGCCACTTTTTGTTTGGGGTTTTGTTCTGTTTTAATACATTGGACCAGTTTTACTGCATTGTTCTTTCAATGTTTGTTATAAATATAGATATATGTCGACATTTTTCACAGGTCTATGAGCTCTGTAAAGAAGGAAATGTACTGTATTAGATGCTAAAATGGAGACATGCTTGGGAAAGCCTCTCTCTTTCTCTAAGAGAGAGAAAACAAAATTGAAAATAATTACGTTATTTTTATAAAACATAAACTAATTTTATATGTAATGATTGTGCAAGATAGGAATATAAGCAGCTTCTCTAATTCACCTTCAGTCTCACAGTCCTGAACGGTTAATAACTATGATTTCCTTTCCTTACCGGCACCCTGACAATGTCTGAAGTCTGGACTTTCTGGGTTGGTGCCCTTCTTAGGGTCTTCAGGGCCTTCCTAGCTCACCATTTCTGCAAGGAAGCCAGACATCCAACATGAAGGCTGAGAGCTCTCAAGATCCAAGTGAAAATCCATCAGTCCTTTTTTTTTCTTTGATTTATTTATTTTTTTATTTTATAATTAATTTAATTTTACATATCAGCCACGGATTCCCCTGTCCTCCCTCCTCCCACCCCCCATCAACCCTTTTATGAGACATGGCTTCTTACATAAACAGTTTGTTAAAAAAAAACCTGAGGTCAGAGAGTAGAAAAATAAACACTTCTTCTCAATGGGAAGACAGCCAAAGAATTTGAAGCTGCCTTTGATTCACTCCAGGACCATAGGTTTTGTTGTTGTTGTTTTTTATTTAGTTATCTGTTTGTTTATTTGTTTGTTTGTTTATTTATCTATTTATTTTGAGATTGTAATTTAATTATGTTCCTTGCTTTCCTTTCATCCTTCCAATTCCTCCCATATACCCTCTCCACTCTTCTTCAAATTCATGTCCTCTTTTTTCTTATTGCATGCACATATGTATTCGTATATACATATATATTTCTAAATAGAACTTGTTCTGTCCCTGTAATGTTATTATATGTATGTTTTCAGGACCACCCATTTTGCACTGGACAACCAATGGCTGAGCTCGTCCCTGGGAACAGCCATCTCTTCTGCTCTCAGCATTATCTAGTTGCCTAAAGTTCCTGGTGTAGGGTTCACACCTGCTGGGCTTTTCTCATCCACTTTCACATGTCCGGTGGTGTCATCAGTTTGGCCCGGGCTGTTCATGTTGGTGAGACTTTAACAGTGTACCTTCTGAGGTTACTGGGAGATACAATCTCACAGCAAAGTCCCTGATCCTGGTTCTTACCGTCTTTTCACCCCCACCCCAACCCCTTCTGCAATGTTCCCCGAGGCTTAGATGAGGAAGTATTTTGTAAATGGCTCCACTGAAATCGGGCTCCACAACTCTGCATTTTGATCTAGTAAGGTCTTAAGGGAAATGCGTCTGAGTGAGAGGCAGACTACAGAATGTGAGAAAACCTTCCAGCTGTCCAGCCGACTGAGTTAATATGCAAACATATAAAGAACTCAGAAAACCAAACACCAGAGGAGCGAGCAATCCATGAATGGGCAAATGAACTGAATAGACAATATTTTTAAATGAAGAAACACAAATGGCTACAAAGTACAAGAAAAAAGATGTTCAATATAATTAGCCATCAAGAAATGTAAATTAAAGCCTAAAATTCAGATTCCATTTAATCCTAGTTAAAATGGCTTCAACAAGGAAACAAAAAGAAATACAAGCTGGAGGGTGGGGAGGAGGGCTTGTACAATGTTGTTGTATCAATTGTTCTCACTACTGTGGAGCTCAGCGTAGAATTTTGTCAGAAAACTATAAACCATACTAAAATACAGTCTACTATGTGTCTTTAATAGAGACCTAAGTGGTCAAAGACAGCACGTAGCAGAGATATCTGCACCTTGTGTTCACTGCAGCACAATTCACAGTAGTAAGCGTGGTAATTAGACAAGGAGTCATCCATGAACAAATGCATAAAAAATAATGTAGCACTACACAGCCAAGCACAGACTCATGAATACAAGCATACACACACACACACACACACACACACACACACACACACACACAAAGAAATATTTCTTTCTCTACTTTCTCTGAAGCAAGGATGGAAGATTGAGAATTATGGTCCCACAACACAGGGCAAGATAATTACAATAACCAAGGAGGAAAATGTCCACAATAGGGAAATGTATGCTTGGTGAAAAATCAGGTGTGACTAATGCTTGATATAAACATATTCATCGGAGGACACATAGCAAGATGAAAAATTTCAAGTAATCTGTGTTAACAAATGACAGTACAGCCACCCATCCATTTGTATCTCTTCCTGTTAGTGAAATGTTCTAATTGGCATAACCAAAAAGAGGTTTATGTTTTTTTAAAAAAAGGCTTAAGTTGAAAAATCATCATGATTATTAATAAATTTACCATTTCTCTATCTCACATATACAAAGTCAAGTCCATATGGAAGAAAATGGATAACAAATATAAAGTGTGATTTTTAATTTTTTTTGTTCTTACATTTTACTAAACAAATATTTTATAGGGATAAAAATTAACACATGTACTAATGTATATAGTGGGTGGTTGTCTGTGCCATGCTCTGAAGCGCTGCCCCTAATGAGGCAGCAGGTAGCTCCTTGGGCGTGGCCCAGATGGAGACCCTTAAGACCTGGGATGCACACAGATGTGCCTTGTGGTCTTGCTGTGCTGATCAGGGCAGAGCTCTCCGGAGAACAGCACTGGACCATGCCTCACCTTTCCATGATCCTGCTACAAACCCTATTCCTTGTATTATGAGTTTCCTGTATCGTGAGTTAACCCTCAATAAATTCCTATAATCATTAAGCTATTTCTGTGGGTTGGTAGCGATTTAATCACATTAAATGTATGTATTTTAAAGATAGAAGTATATAAAAATACAAACAGCTGACTTGCTGGAAATTCAAAGCAGGACTATGGACTAAGGGGGAAAACTGAACTCTGAGGAAAATAATGTAACTATGGGGGATGTGAGGGATATTAAAAAACAATAACTCTAAAGGAGATGAAATAAGATAACAAAAAGAAGCATCAAGAAATACTGTTCAGATGTGGACATAAAAATATGTGACTGGAAGACACTAGTTTGCTACATTTTGAGCAAAATTAATGATGAAAGACTAAGCCAGTGTAACAATAATCTTGAGCTGGCATTTTAATGTAGGGTCTTGAATATATCTTACTCTACTTTTATCTTTCTGGCTGTGATAAAATATCCTGGCAAAAAAAGCAACATAAAGGAGGTGGGGCTTATTTTGTTTCAAATTCCAGTTACCTTCCCCTATTGTAGGGAAGTAAAAGCAGGAACTCTAAATGTCAGTCACCTCCACAGTCAAGAGCAGAGAGAAACAAATGCATGGGTCCTCGCTTGCTTTTTTATTCTCAGCTAGATTTCTTCACAATTCTATACAATTCAGAGCAGAGCCTATGGAAAACTGCACCCACACTCAAGATGCATCTTCCTATAAAAATTAACAATCAAGATGATGTCCCACAGATATACTCACAGATGAGTATGATCTAGAAACGTCCTCAATGGGATTCTCTTCCCAAGAGATTCTAGGTTGCATCAAGTTAACAGTTAAACTAACAAGCACCAAATGAACATGCCAAGGTGGAAAGGGAAAAGACTATTAGGCTTCAACCCTACACAAAGAACTATAGGGAACTGAAGAAATCTGGGACTTGGAAAGGTGGTCTTTCTGAGGAAAGAACACATCACTTGGCTGTCCAGTGAAAAGTGGTCAACCCTGAAAACATGCATACAAGTAACATTATATGGATCAAGCAATTTGTTTATTTGGAAATATATATATATATATGTATATATATATATATATATATATATATGTATGCATGTAACAGCAATTAATGAAAAAGGCTATAGGTTTGAAGGAGGGCAGGAAGAGATATACAGAAGAGTTGGAGGGGAGAAAGGGAATGGAGAAAGGTTGTAATTATAATATCAATAAAAAAGAACATTATATGTATGTATGTATGCAGAAAAAACTGAAAAACACAATATCCTAACTAACAAACACAATATTCAAGTGGGGAGAGAAATGTTTTAAAACTAATAAACACGAATTGTGCTTTGATTCTATCTTTCAACAACAACTAAAGGAGAGAGCAGGTTATTTCATTTCATTCTCTGGTATGGATTTTTGAATTTAACTTGAGTCATCTTATCTCTCTAGGCCAGTGCACTTTTTAACACGATGAAAAGTGAATATAAACTACTGGTTTACTAACGAAGCAAATTTTAGCTCCATTCATTAGATAACCCGTTTCTTGCTGTTTGCTCATGCATTATTTATCAAAGAATAAATGCACACCTCTTACTGTCTGTTGCTGGGTTATTTATTCTTCTTCACTGGTTTCTGGGTCATTTATCAGTAATTTGTGTAAAGGCAGATGGTATCATCAAGTCCTTGCACACTTATCTTGAAGCTAATTCACATTTATATTCTCCCTTTGTGCTGGTTACACGTTTACTCTGTTAGCCTCAACTCTCTACAGATAAGCCCTGGAGTAAAATGGCTGTATTAATAAAAGGTACATTCAACTTTTTCCTTTCTTACTTTTAATAACAAATGGAACAAGTATACATATTACAGTTGTCTCTTTATAGAATACTTTCTGTAAATAAGGAGTTAATAAAAAAATTTCCTTTTTAACATTTCAAGTCCATATTTGATTCAAGATGGAAACTCCATTCAGAAAGCCAAGTTTCCAATTATTCCCCCCAATTAACCCTTAAACTCAAAGCAGTGAATATAAGTAATTCCCGAGTCAGTTTCCTATTGCTAAGGTGACTCAGGAGGTCGACAAGATGGTCCACCATCAGAATCCAATCTATCTCTAAATTCACAATAAGGGGTATAGAATACAACATAATGAACTCATTATTTTTATTCCAGGTGCTTGAAGAAAACATCATTAATATTATTTTAGATATATATATGACTTTTTGTGTTGGTAGCTTTCATTCATCATACCCACAATGATAATCTGGAGACTTAACCCAAGACCAATTACAGACAGGTAAACATTTGTTGTTGTAGGTTTATACAATATTCTTTACGTAAGTTGTACTTTTTTTATGAATTCTTTCCTTCAGGACCTAGATAGTTTAATATGTGTCAAGTCCATAAATGACAGAGAAAAATGGAGATTTTGTTCACATTTATCAAGCAGCTAAGCACTGAGCAACATGTGTTTATTGAAAAGATATTATGTAAGAAACAGTCTTTTAACAGAAAACGGTTTAAGAATCTGATGTGCTGAGAACCTATCAAGAAGCATCATCTTAGTTCTGTCATGTCTTCAACCCACTTCACAAGACTCTACATTACTACGAGTGGAAGGTATTTGGCAAACGATCTTCATTTCTGTAGAATAAGGTGCAGTATCCCAAGAAGTTCATGCCTCATAAGTTTCCTCAGCACCTGTATATAGCTGAAATTAAACAAACAAACAAAAAACACCTGAATTCTGAATAGCTTAGGTTTCTAATTCCAGATCATCTATAATCCAGATGGTGTATCACTTACTAATTTGATTTTTGGTTGCTAGCATCTGATATTTAAGTTGGAAATTTTCTCATAAGAGAATAACAAGATGTTTTCTCAGAAATGATGCTTTCAGAATATTTTCCCCTAGCTTTAAAATGAATAAAATATGGTTTTTATAACTGCTGTGTGATGTTGTCAGCAAAGCATGGCCAATGCTATCCACAAGGGCAGATGTGACGACCCACAAGAGATCTTTAGCAAGAGGTGGGATGGAAGGTGACTTGGGGAAAGTTATTATAATGTAATTTCGCCTGAGACCCCTGGTCTCTTCTACTCTCACTCCACTCTATCATTGTGGTTTGGGAGAGACCAGCACCATGTTCATGTGAAACTTGATTGCATCTTTTTCTTAGATCATCCAGACTCCTCTTAGTAAGCCCTCTTTCACAATTATTGAATTAAGCCTAGCAGACATATTGGTTTGCCAGACAGAATCATTCTCTGAACTCTCCTCAGTACCTTATGTAGTTTCATAAGATGCCTACAATGTCTCCCCAGGAATAGCTAATGCAACAGTAACTTATATATTTGTTCTGGCCTTGATTTTTGTAATGTTGGCAGTGCCCTGGATTAAATGTAAGGTTTAATACATACTAAGTAGATGTTCTGTTACTGACCACCCAATAACCCAGGCTTTGTTCTGATTTCTGTGAGAAGAGAGGTGATCAAAATATTTTATGTTATAACTGGAGGGAAAATGTTCCCTACTGGTGACTCAAAGGAGAACAAAAGTATAGCATGGATAAGAAGATAGAAATATGAGGTACACAATCCAAAAACAGTATTCAGGGTTCCCCTCCATGTATATATGTTTGATTTAAATTTTCTTGATTTTTTTAGTTTTTTACCATCTTCCAAATCCTGGCCTCATTTGACTCCTGTAATGGTACCATCTAAAATTGACTAAAATTTCCTTTCTATAAAAAAAAATCAGGCTTGGCAATTCAGAAAATTTGGTCTAAAAATCAGTGGTCATTTCTTAGTGTTTGGACTAAGTATGGTGTCTAGGATCCCTCAGTAATCCTAAACCAAGATGGACAGTCCAGCATCACTGGGAGCCTTTAGTCATTCTGAGCCAGGTTGGATAGTCCAGCATCACTGGAATCCTTCAGTCTTTCTGGACCATGTTGAGCAGTTCAGTATCACTGGAGATGGCTCTTAGATAAAAACTTCATGGTTTCTTCATAAAGAAATTCCATAAACCTAAATATTGGACCCTAACATACTTGAAGGATACAAACCATTGAGAAATAAAATCTCAGTTCTGGATAAAATGAATGAAGGAATCCAAGTTCACCTAGCATGAATTCTGGCAAATATACGGACGGATTTTAGTCCTTTGTTTTTACAGCTGTTATAGAATCTGATGAAATGGCATCCTAAATATACAGATGGTTCTAGACATTGGATGGGCTTACTTCCTCGTGCACCTGTTCTAACTTGTGTTCTGAGTCTTGCTTCTGTAGCTGAGGGAGAGTCACCAGTCAGCATCATGAGACAGTATCCTGCAATAACTTGGAAAAAGATCTAAATATGAAACTTGAAGTAAAGCTTTTGTTGAGTACATACCACTTTTGCACCACAATAATGTAGAAAAATAACGTGAGTGGAAGCATTCTAAGCAGGGGGACTTATTGTCCACACAGTCGAACAATCTCTGGGATCTTAGAGTACCTTAAATGAGTTGTATTTATGCATGATTCAGTTATTCAGCAAGTAATTAATGAGCAGTTGGTGCCTTTATCATTCTTGAACTCGACTTCTAAGGAGACATGTGTTATCTGCAGAATTTTACAATAAAAAAATTATACTGCATTAATTTTATGGCAGATTCTTGCTGAATTCTGCAATGAGTGAAATCACACCAAGTCTGAAGCCTGTGAGGAAAGCTAAGGGTGACAGTGGTTGATGGAGAGAGATTAGGCTAAATTGAAAGACCTTTCCTTTTTCAATTTTGTTATTCCTGGGAAAGTTTATGTGCATGCTTTGAGTATTAGGGTGTGTGACACAGCCAGCTTATGGAGATCAGGGGACAACATTGTGGAGTCAGTTCTTCCTTTCCACTTAAAAAATAAACTATTTACTTTTAAATATATTTCTTTTATGTGCATCATAATTTTGCTTGCATATATGTGCCTGGTGCCCAAGGATATCAGGAAGAGGGCATCAGGTCCCCTAGAATTTGAGTTACTGGAAGTTTTGAGCTGCCATGTGAGTACTGGGAATTGAAACTTGGTTCTCTGAAGATTAGCAAGTGCTTAATCAGTGGTCCATCTCTCTAGTTCTTCTTTCTGCCTTTTTCACTTATTTGCATTTATTAATTGAATAACCCATGTATTTCTTTATGGCATTCCTTACATGTGAATAATGTGTTTTGGGCTCCAGGAATTGAACCTAGGTCTTCAGGCTTTCACAGTGAGTGCCTTGTCCTACTGAGCTATCTTGCTGGTGCCAGAACCTTTTTTTTTTCATGATGCCTAAGTTTAAATGAGTTGTTTGGTGTTAGAGCAAATGGTGTCTGCATATACTTCAGTAGATGGAAGGGGCTATTTGATTTGTGAAGAAGATGAGAGTCTAGAGAAATTAAAACACGTAAGAATGCGTCCCTGTACTAGCCTAGGCAAAGTATCAAGATTGTTAAGTTATATATGCCTGGCAGTCAATTCCACCTTTGAGACTCAATAGCTATGAAAACTTAGGCAAGTGATTAATCTTCCTAGAGTACCAGTTTTACAGTTAGGGAAATTGAAAGAATAATAGAACCTTCTAAATTCATTATAAAAACTTGCTCATAACAGTAGTACTGACTTACAAAGGTCCTCTGGAAAGGTATGGGAATGACTGAACGCCACTTGACACACATCAGTGTTGCAGTTTAACTGAAAACTCAGATTTGGGGAATAAAACCACTGGAAATTCTGAGTTTTACATAGAAGTAGCTAGGTTAGTTGTGCCTGAAAATAAGAATGACCATGGAGCAGCTGAAGGGTCCAGCATTCGATAGTAACTGTCAAAGAATGCAGTGGTAAAATTTTCTCTTACTCACCATCAACAAAGGGCTCACTTCATGGCAGTCTATGAGAGCAAAGATTAGACATTTGTCTTTCTGGGTCTGGATTACCCCACACAATATGATCTTTTCCAGGTCTGCTGTTTACCTGAAAATTTCATGAGTTCATTTTTCTTCCAGCTGAATAATATTCCATAGTGTGTATTACTACATTTTCATTATCTATTCATCAGTTGAAGAACATTTAGGTTGATTCCATTCCCTAGCTATTGTAAAAAGAGTGGCTATGAATGTGCCTGAGCAAGTATCTGTGAAATAGGATGTCAGGTCCTTTGGACGCATATTGAAGAGTAGAGACAAGTCACTGTGGTAAATAGTAAATTGGGTCACATGGTAGACTCGTTTTTAGCTTTTGAGAATTCTTCATACTGATTTCCAGAATGACTGGACCATTTTGCAATCCTACCAATAGTAAATAATGGTTCTCTCTGCCCCACCTCCTCCCTAGCATTTGGTGTCTGTTGTTTCGTTGATCTTAACTGTTTTGACTTGGGTAAAATTAAACCTCAAAGTGGTTTCAATTTGCATTTTTCTAATTGCTAGGGACAATAAAATTTTTTACGTATTTTTAAACCATTTTTATTTATTCTTTTCAGAATTCTGTACATATCCCAAACATAGTCTTTGAATCAGTCCTTTGTTCTTTGACCTCCCTTGCTGAGCTGTTAATTCCAGATGTACTAGAATATCAAGAACACTAGGGGGCGCTCTGGTTTACTCTGCGCAACAGGGACAAGCATGAACCATTCCTGTAAGTGCAGAATGGGAAAAGGTTATGCAGAACCTAGTGAGTGATAGGACAGAGAGACCTTTGAAACCGTTTACCATTATGGCTTGTATCTATAGTTCATAGTAAGACTTTATCCTATTGCTTTGACTTTCAGAAGTTAGTAAAAGACAAACAATAATTACAGCCAAATTTTCATAGCATTTAAACCCTCTTTATTGAATCCAATAAAATTCAATCATTTTAAGGGTCATTTGTAAGTCATCCGTAGGGAAGATATATTTTATCCACCAAAATGAAGTAGAAAGGAAAATAGTTCCTGACTTTTAGCTTATCACATTACTTTAACTATTTCACTCTCACTGATACAGTTTATCTTTCATTTAACTACTCATGGGAATCAGTGGAATCATGTATGTTCCACTTTTTACACTATCTATTAGGCATGGAATGTATACAAGGCATGACGAATAAAGAAATTGATGTGTCAAGCCTATCCCCTAATGTGATAAATCATCGGACACTGACTTTGTCCCCAAGCTTGCATGCCAGTAAGGAGAGATAGATAATGATATCTAAAGAGGTAGACACATGAGACAATAAATGCATAAACAAAGAGTGGACAAATCATATCTAACATTAGAACTCTGACCCACAACCTACAGGAACCCAGTCCTGTATCTAGACCATTCGGGGGGCGGGGGAGTCCAGCCAAGTAAACCAAACTAACAAGGAGTCATACCGCTACCTCTAGGCTCAGTATAATAAGCTAAAAAAAAAAAAAAACTATAAAAACTGACTAAAGTTTGTCAGTACTTTATTGATAACGCAAAGCTTCTCAAGTTTTCCTGAATTTCAACTTAGGACCAACAAAAGTGGACCAGTTATGTGCTAGTGATCAATCCCACGGGATGCTTAGCTCCAGTTATCTCAGCTGCACTTTTCTCATACTACCAACCTCTAGTTAGATGACACCTAAGGACTTTTCTTTTGTCCATTGCACAGCTTTCCTGCACCTTTCCTATCTGTGAGTCAATGCTGAAATTCAGGCAACAGTCACGGAACCACTTGCCATGCTGAGTCCTGAATATGCAGCCTTTACTTTTCCACACAATGCATCTGTGTTCATGTCTATATATGTGGCAGGTTTGAAGAGAAAACACTGAGAAAAATATATCAGAGTGAGAAGGGGTGCTTCTATGGGAGATACTTCATTTTATGCAGGATGAGATTCTCAAGACTTTTAAAGCAAAGACATAAAGACTGGAAGGAATTAGGTCTATGAGACATAGGGGAAAGTGTCTCCACACAGAAGGGATACGGAGACACTTCAAAGGCTGCTTATGTGCTTTAAATATCTACCAACAATTCAGCTTTTCATGGACACTGCAGATGAGGGAAAGAATGGAAGATATGAGTCCAGAATGATAACAAGGCATTTTAAGGACTTCGACTCTTCTCCTAAGTAGGAAGAGATGTGTTGAAGGCTTAAACAGAGAAGTCACGTTTGGACTGTTACCAAGGATCATCCTGGTTGCTGTACTGAGACTCACTTATATGTGAGCACAGCCAGAAGTTATAGTAGACCCATCTTTCATCTCCCTGGTAATGTAGACTGGTCATGAAGGTAACAAGGTAACTTGAATAACATAGTGATGGAAAGATAAAGAAACCACTCAGATCTGAATATAATTGAAAAAAAAAACAGACAGATATGTTATTGATCAATACAAGCTGAAATGATAAATAAAAAACATGAAACATAACAAATATGGATAAATTGAAATCTGAAAAAGATACTTGTCACCCTGAATGGGTGTTTAGCATGGTGGATACAATGGACAAATTTGGCTTTCATTACTGTGAGATTTTTGAGGTAGGTAACAAATCTGACATACATATACATCCCTGTATTTCAGGAGAAAGTTTAAAATTAGGGAAAAAAGTTAGGGAACTGTCAGCATGTAGTTACCATGGAGCTTCAGTGTTTACCAGCTGAGCAAGACAATAAGAAACAACCCACACAGAGGTGGGAATAAGTGGCTAGAGAGGAAAGGAAAAAACCAAGAGTGGCAATCCTGACACTCAGCACAGAAAGGACAATGGAGTTACCAACAGGTTATATTGTCTCCAAAGAATGACAAGTAAGAATGGAGGACATGCTTTAACAAAGTGGAGAGATTGCCATTGACTTTGGAAAGTGTTTTGAAGGAAGTTGTAAAGAATGGAGCCTTTGAAAATAATTGAGAAGAAAAGTGGGAGGGTCACAAGTGGATATCAAGAATAGCAAGGAAAGGGCAACGAATTTGTCTTTACAAAAACGTTAAAGAAAGAATTGAGGAGTAGAAGAAATGGGAGGTAGTGAGGTCAAGAGAAAGTGTCTCAGAGAAAGAGTATTGAGAACAAAATAGAGCTAGAAAAAAATGTTTTGTTTACTTGCTTCCTGTGAATGATTGACTACATCCCAATGGAACTGAATGGTGAGGCTGGCAGAGCACCAATCCCCAAAAGATATTCTTACTGCAATCCCTAGACACTGTGACTATAGTATACCTTATGTCATATAGTATTTTACAGATGGATTAAGTTATTTTGAAATAGAGGGATTATCTGAGATTAACCACACAGCTCCAATGAGATAATGAGTGAATGAGTGATTTTGAAAAAGAAGCGACAGGCAGAGAAGGGAACTTAATAGAAATGAGAGAATTAGAGAAGTATAGAACAAGAAGACAGAGAGAGAGAGAGAGAGAGAGAGAGAGAGAGAGAGAGAGAGAGAGAGAGAGAGAGAGGAGGCATGGAAGAGGGTTAATAGAAAAGAGAGATTCACTGCTAGCTCCACCAGGCTGAAAACAACCTACCAGTTCATTCTGGGCTTCTGACTCTGACGCTATCTGTGCGTGGGCATCCTCCATGGGTCTTGGAATATATCCAGCTGGGTTTACAGAAGATGGCTGTAGAAATATACGGCACAATCCGGTTGAAAGAGCCTCAGATGTGAAAGTTTAAAGAAAATTAGGATAATGTTAAAGTTGGCAATGGCAGTGAATAAGAGGAAAAGGCTCCTCTTACATCTAAGGCCAAAATAGAGTTGAGTAGAAATATTTTAGGCAGTAAAATAACTGTGGGCGAAGGCATGTGCTGTGGAAGAATGAAATGGCCAAGTGTCCCCTGGAGCAGGAAGGTGAAGGGGACATTAAGGGAGGAAGATTGGAAGAAATGATTAAAGTTATTAGCATGGTATGGTTTACATAAAACAAATGAACATGTGCAATAATCCAAAAATAGCCTCTTTCAAAGAAAATACATAAGAAATCATCAGTTGTTTTTCAGTGTAGTTCATGGAAATTTATATTATCTTTCTAAATGAAGTTGTTGTCTTTCTCGATAAAAGGGCACTGGACTTCATTATGTTCTTAAGGAGAATTGGCCAACATTCTACGTGGCTGTTGCTAAAGAAATGTGAAGGAAATGGATGTGATTCTTCCCATTCATCTCTGTCATCATGAATAGGAAATGCTTATAGAATTCTGATTCCAATTATTTGACAAATATTTTAGATATTCTAAAAATTGAATGCATTTTACTTAAAAACTTACAGCTATGCCCCGAGAATCAAACTCAGAAATTACTACACACTTAACCTTATGTTAAATAAACTCCTTCTACATAATATGCCATGGGTGTGTTTCTGTGTGACAGACTGACACTTAAGTGCTCAATGTCTGTTTTTAGTTCTTAGTGTCTAAGGGAATCTTGGTATCACTCGGAGGAGAAATACACCTGCTTCCCTTCTTCAAAGTTTGGCCCTCTCAGCCCAGCTTTGACCTGGAGCTGTCAAGCTATCCCTTCTGTCTTGTAAGTACTCTGTAGGGATTTCTTAGATCAGAATCAACAGAGCTTTGTTCTGTCTTTTCTCTGACACAGTCAGAAGCACGGCATTGTCTTTGCTCTCTGGCACCTCTTCTGCGTGTTTGCACAGGAGTACCTCAGCCATCCCGGGACTCTGAGAACAAAAAGCACGTGACCAGAACTGGGAGCCAGACAAAGTCTCATCCTCCAAGATGACGCAGGATGATCCCAGCAGCCTTGAACTGGCAACAGGACAGAGAAAAACAATGATTGCTAAAGGTGTATGTTCCAGGAAGTCAAGGATATTTACTAACAAATGTAATCTGGCCTAGAGAGACATGTTCAAAATGCCTTCCTTTATCTTTTAAGTAAAAAATAGACAAACCATTATAAATCATGGATATGCACATTCATGCAATGGAACAGCATCATAGTAAGACCAAGTGGACAGTGTATAACAACATAAAAAAATGTTCCTAACAAACTATTAGAGATAGAAGAAACAATGGAAATAACAGAATGTATGTCATGCTTCAGCCAGATTCCTTTCACCTAAGTCCTCTTTCCTTGTAACTGGTTGTGATACGCCAAAGCCAAAGTTGAAATACAGCCAGGAAGACGTGTTCTGACAGCCAGTCTGTGGGGATAGCTAAGAGCTTGCTTAGTCTTTTTAAGAGTCTTATATTGACAACTAAGTTGTAATGTAGAAAAGGCACAGGTGTCTAATTCCCTATATTCTACCACAGACTATTACAATTTCACAAAAAATTCAAAAGATGATCTCAAGTGAAAAAATTTTAAATTATACAATTAATATTTTTGTTTACTTTTTCATTAGTTGTTGGCTCTGTATTATTGCTTTAAAATAAAAACAGATAGCTAATATTTCAAGATATCACTTGTTGGGGCTGCAGATATTGCTCAGTGTTTAAGAGCACTTGCTGTTCTTACAGTGGACACACGTTCAATTCCCAGCACCCATGTGGCAGCTTACCACCATCTGTAACTCCAGCCCCAGTAGATTCAATGCCCTTTTCTGGCTTCTGCTGGCACCAGGCAAGCACATGTGCACAGACAGCCATTCATGCAAATCACCCATATACATAAAATAAAATTTAAAACATTAAGAAAATATCTACTACTGAGAAGCATAGTTAATACTTAAGTTTATTAAGCAATTGATAGGGATGTTAGGGAGTAAACTTTTACAAATCAGAAGATCCCGAGCCTCCAATTAATGTTGAACTCATTTGTTTACAGCCAAAACCCATTTTGTATTCTGACTTCTAAGTTCATAGATGTCATGCTCCATAGACCCCGTTTTCATGGTTTCTAGCCAATGCTTTTGAATTACTATACATTTAATTATGGTAAGAAGTGAACTACAAAGCTCTCCAGAATCCATGTACTATTTATGCAAGCAATGGCATAAAAAATCAGCACTTGTATTTACAAATACACTTTATATCAGTCTGGTGCACAGTGTAAAGTGTAGCATGGTTCAGTGAGTCTTTTATACACAGTCCACTCACACGGGGGCTGGCTTGTTTTATCTTCCTTCATATAATTTGGAAAAGTGTAGTGATGAATATTAAAATTATTTATAGTGTGTACACATTTCCCCCTTAAACCATTGGTTATTAATTTTAAGATAAGCTAACATCTATACATTCTGTCATTTTTATTGCTGTTTTTGACTTTGTGGCTCGTAGCTTTGGAATATTTTTCAGACAATGGTATATTCCAGAGTAGGGTAGAGGTCACTATGTATGTATGTATGTAGAGGTCCATCAAATTGTAAGGCTTTTCCAGTCAGGTGAATGAAGGTTTGGCTTTTTATTTCTTGAGACAAGGATCATACACACTAAACGGAACCTCAAGAACAAAATCAGTTTCTATTTACAGAGGCCACACCTGAAATATTAAAATAAAACTTTTTGCAAGCGGTGATTCTTGTAGACTTTGTAGACTTTTTCCTTTCTTGCACAATCTTTTACATTTCTCTAATAATTACATTGAAAAGCACAGCAATTCATGTGGCTACCTGCTACTTTTCAGGTGCTACAATACTGAATCACCAGGGTAGAAAGACTCCCTCCCTGCTGTTTTAAAAGAACAAAACCTGAAATGCCTTAAAAATAGAATCAGCTTTCTTTTATATCTCTTACAAATAACAAAAACTGCCTTGAACTATGGATATAATTGCACATGGCTGGCAACTCCAGGCACAATCCTTTAGAAATGGTATTTAATCTACCTTAACTATCACAACAGGGGAATTACTAAACTACACATTGGGTTTCTTTTAAATCAGTCATTACATTTTATATTGATGTTACTTATAAAATAAAATAAACCCAATACATTGTTACTGAGCTTAGACTGTATTGGACTGAATGGACTAATGTGGAAAAAATAAACATAAATGGATGGTTAAGATATCACATCAAACATATTTAAATTCAGATATTTAACATGGAAGTCTAGGGAAGAGAGTTGCTACTCACTGAAATAATTACTCTGGTCCAAGTGGCAGACTGTTCCAAAGAAAAGCAAAGAATTATACTACAGGTTTGTAAGGAAGGAGAAAAATCGATCATATCTGGGCCTTGGGAAAAATTCATGGATGCTTTAATGAGTCAGATGCCTCAGATGGGGATTATGATGACATTTAGACAGAGTTGGAAGTTTAGCTGGGTAGGCAGGAATTGGAAATTCTCAGGTAAAAGTGAATTATCGATTTGACAAAAGCATGGAGATAGAAAAGCAGTGAGTTTAATTTGGTTAGAGCTACCAGAGGGGAAATACCAGTGAATGAAATCTAACAGCTATTTTCCCTAACTCAGGAACATGAACATTCCCATCAAGAGAAGTTACCTCATTCAGCTTCAGTCATAACATGACATTCCCATTGGATCAAGGGAATCAGATGATCAATGCTGCCTGTCAGGTCCTAGCATAATCCACCAATCCAGAAAAGCCAGCTCCTCCATCTGGGTGCCCCTTGAGTTGCATCTTATACCCCACTAAAACTGAGCCATACTTGATCCTGAGATGTTGCTAGAGTCTGCACATCTTCACCTTTACTAACAGTGGCTCTCCTGGAAATCATTGATTCCTTTAGCCAATGATGTCACAAACCATGTCACTATGCATTCCTTGCTTAACCTCTAGAATATCCAGACTTCTCTCACTGTAAGAAGCGATGAAAAGCACAGGGGAGACACAGTTTTAGTTAAATTGTTGCAGCTGTGACAGAATACCTAAGTGAATGTTACTATGGAGAAAAGAATTATTGGAGATCAAAATTTCAGTGGTCTGTGCTGTGAGTTGGCTCCATTGCTTTGGGACCTGTGGTGAAGGGATATAGCATGGTGGAAAGGCATGGCCGAGTGAGGCTGTTTATCTCAAGGCAGTCAGAAAGAGGTGGAGGGAAATAACAGAGTGAGGGTTGGGGGACAAAAAATAAAGTAAAAGATTGAGAAAGGGAGGGGGAACATACAATGTATGTTTAAACTGCTCCCGATGACCGAGTTTCTCCCATTAAGCTATGATCTTATAAGGAAACTTATCCAGTGATGAGATTAGCACTCCAGAATCCCATCACTTCTCAATACCGCCACTAAGTGAAGAACAAGCCTTCAACACAGGAGCCTTTGAAACATTTAATGTCACATCCAGGGAGATGACTGTGAAGATGCCCCAGGTAGTTGCAAGGCATCTACACGGGACATCTACTGTGCTAGCTAGTTTAATGTTTCTCCTTTTTTAGAGGAGTGGCCTGTGTATTTTCCACTTCCAAACTTAACAATGCTGCATCATTGCGAGAGGTGAAAAGGAAATACCAGATCTCTTCTAATTTTTAGTGGCACCATTTACGTTTTCTAGTGAAAAAAAAAAAAAAGGTAGCTGTGATTCCATTGGTCAGCTCCTTTATGAGGAAGGTGTTCCTTTCTTCCTCTGCTCTTATTAAGTATTTATTGTCATTGATACTCTGCAGCTTATAATATTGTGTCCAGCAAAGGATATCATTTTATTTGCTTACAATTTAATATACTTCAGGACTTGGGAGATGACTCTGTGGGTAGAGTGCTTGCCACATAAACATGGGGACTTGAATTCTGAGACCCATCGCTCCCTTAAATCCAGATAAGTTGGAATCAGTGAACTTCAGGTTTAGTAAAGTGACCTTGTCTCAAAAGAAGTTGGAAAGCAATTAAAGACGACACTGGATATTCATCCCTGACATCCACATTCCTAAAAGGACAATGGACACACACACACACACACACACACACACACATACACACACACAAACACACCTGTATACACAGGAATATACATTCACTAATCTATACTCACACATAGACACACATACAATTTAATATACTTTGTAGTCCTGAAAATTTTGGGATTCTGTTTTAAAAATCCAAGTGTCAGAATTCCTTATCCATTGTCTTGAATTTGCTTTCCAATAACATTTACTGTTACTAGTTTAGTATAATCCCACTTAGATTTAATGGGGTTTTATTCTCCCCTCATACCATCAGAATTTTCTCTGTCTTTTTTTTTCAACAGTATGTGAATACTCTTTCACATACATCCTTTATAAACTTTCTCTTTATCTATTAAACAATCTGTTTACAATTTTTACTTCATTTTCCTTGGATTTGCTTTGTTTGTATCTATTAATCTTACTGATTTTTATTTTGTTTGTATTTTATTTTATGGATTTTCATTGTATTTCCTATTCTCAATGTTTTTTATTTCATTTTTTAGAGATCTAGATTCTATTGGTTTTCATTGTGGATTTCTCACATATTGTCAGGCTTATTGCTTTCAAGGTTTTGATTCAAAGTTTTTTTGATCAGCAAACTATCTCCCAGACTTCATTGAAATCTTCAAAGAAGGCCTTCATTTTGTTTGTTACAAATATCTTAGAGAGTACAGTTGAGGTTTACTCTAGATTGAAATGCTTCATTATGCTTTACCAAACACTTGGGACTAAATAAAAAATGGAATATATTTCTATATTCATGATCATGAACAGATTTTTCATTAGTCATTCAAAAGATCATCAGAAAATCTCAAGAGATTCAGGACAAAGAACTGTGCACAGGGCTGTCCTCTTGGTACAGGAACTAGCGGGCTTCTATTTTTTAAATGTCAGGGGTATCTTCTAATAATTGTAGAAACCAAATTCCATTCCATGAACACACATACCATAGACACAGACACACAGACACACAGACACACAGACACACAGACACAGACACAGACACACACACACACACTTTCCAAATGTTCTCAACATGGTATTTCCACAATTCAAAGCCATTGCAATGAACCCTACTCATTTATAAAGGGCCAGCTTGAGCCTCTTATTCTCACGAATACAGTGCTGTTGGTTGCTATTAATTTCTTATTTTTGAGCTGCATAGAGATTCAGAGTCTGTTTTGTAGTTTCCTATTTAGATTTCCTCCTTGTTGCCTTCTATGCTGCAGGGAAATTTATCTCTAGTCTATTTTTTCAGTCTGTAAAGACAGGGTGAAATGGATGCCTGTCTCACTGAGTTGCTGTGATGAGCACTCCCCACCACTTTTTCAGTTACTAAGTTCACAGTGCCTTTGGGAAGACACAGCCCCCATCTCTCCTCTAGCTGTTCCCTCCACGGTGCACATTGGGAACACCTGCAGCTTCACTTTCTCTTGGAAATGTTGCCAGCTCAGATGATGAGAATGAAGCCTTTGTTCCTCAGGCCACGATATAATTATCTCTTCCCTTATTAACATTTATCTGCCCTGTGATGACAACCGTTCATTGGGGTCTCAGTGAATCATCTCCTGTGCACATCTTTTAAACCAGTGGAAGGTGTTTCTGTCTCTTTTTTCCTTAACTATTAACAGTACAAAATATCCAGAGCTTTCTGTATAGATGGACAGTATATAGAGCTTCAACTGGCCTCATGATCAGCTTTTATGACATGATTAAAAGGTTCAGGAGATGCTGGTTATGGTGGCACATGCTGGTGGGATCTGCTGAAAGGGGATGACACAGAAAGATCACAAGTTCGAAACTGGCCTGGCCTACATATGTTGGGGTTGGGGATTTAGTTCAGTGGTAGAGCACTTGCCTAGTAAGCACACCTCCCTGGATTTGGGTCTCAGCTTTGATGTCTGGTAGAGTTTGGGTGAAAGCCTAATACACAGATGACATGGTTTATAGTCTTTATTTATATTTCACAGTGAAACAGTATCTTTCAAATTTATGAGCTAATAAGTTGGCCCAGGGAATAGAAAAATTTCCATCATTATCAAATTAAATTAATGATAATTGCACATTGTTATTCATTTTTATTTGTTCTAAAATTACAGTTTGTTTGAGGCCTTAACCTAAATTTCATGTGATGAAACAAGCTTGAGGTAACACATGGTATTAGAAAATGCTTCTCTGAGGCCACGTGCCTGAGGGTGAGCCTTGGTTTACATCTTAGCGTCACAATACTACACCTTCCTGTGCCATGCTCAGTCTTCTCTTGTGAAGATGGCAATGGAAATAATACCTGCCATGTGGGGCTTCTTGGAGACTTCCTGAAAGCAAAGAGTGCAATGTTCACAGGCAACATTATTATCACAATGTACCTCCATGCAGCATATTTAGGTGCTCAGTTCAGAGCCCTGGGAACTGTGTTGTGCCATGTCAGATAGGGTCTTCTATGTATCTGCAAGCTCTATCCAAAGGGTTCGAGTAGAACTTCACCATTGTAATACGCAAAATGTCTGCAGAGACTGTCAAAAGCTCTCTACAGGACATCTCCTCCCAAATAAAGACCACTGTTTCATATTGGAGGATATTACGTACAGGAAATACAGAAATCATGAAATTATCTGATTCCTGAATTCTATCAGAAAACAGTCTAGCATAAAGAACAGAATTTGAACTGTGAGCTTAGTTTAGATACCAAACAACTGTCTCTAGTCACCTCATTTTAAAAATCTAAACAATATTGAGACTAAGCATATAGCCAAGCTCATAGCTACTGGCAAGTTAAAATTAGCAATGTTTTTATTTTATATTTTAAAATTATAGTAAATATAAGGCCCAACTCAGTAAAATTATAAAATACTTAAAAATAAAATTAGTTACTCAACAACTTAAACTGTATATAACAAATAACAAGAAATACAAATAGGGAAGCAGACATGAATTTCTGAAATCATAATCTGTTCATAACCTCGATGGTCTTCTCCACCACCCTTACTTCTGCTAACCATGAGAACTCAGTTAATTTCTCCAGGATTTAATTAGCTCACAGACATCACAGACAACAGGGACAGCACACCCCACTGCACCTCTTGACTTCATCCCAGAGGAACAGCTGTGGAATAGTCACACTTTGTTTGACTCCACCCCCTCCTATGACCCCTGGGGACTGCAAGCTCCTATTTTAAAAAGCCACTGGGTAATACTGCTCCCTGACCCTTTCATCTGGTGCTTGCGTCACAGGGAGGAATAATTCCTTCTCTATAGATCATGTTCTCTGAACTCTGATGCCCAACTGAAACGGATGATTTGTTTGAATTAATAATTTCTGATTACAAAGTCATGAACTTTTCCTTGCCTGAAATCAAATCTTTCTTCTTATATCTTCTGATTCTAGCTGACTCTGACTGAGAACACGCATCTCCCCCTGTTTTTTTTTCTCTCGTTTTACTTTATCTTGCCAGTCATTCACTTAATGCCAATGTTGCACTGATAAAAGACTGCTGCCCATGCCTCTCTCTTTCTGTGAAAGCCTAAGTGGCTAGACTGGCCTCTCTGCCAACTTGGATCAACTCACAGGCATATGTAAAACAGTCCAATCTGGTCAGACATGCAACAAAAACCCCAGTAGTTCATTCCTTGAGAATCAGACAAGACTTGAGAGTCATGGGACAGATGGTTTCAAGTTTCCTCGTGGATCTCCTGGCTTGTAGCTCTTGCAACCTTTGGTAACGATTTTGCTGTTTACACACACGGGCACCTTTCTAGTCTGCTCATCCACAGTTCAGCATGCCTCACAGAGTCAGACGGCACTGCCTGACAAATTGGCACTGCACTAAGGTGGAAGGGGGCTTGAGTTCAGCTCCACAACGCCACAGTTACAAGAAGTAGCCAGAACTGAAGCTGACGCCAGTAAAGCCGCTAGGCTCCACTTCCCTTTAACCCCTGTTCCATACAGTCCTCTAGTTGTCAATATATGCAAAGGTCTGGGGCGTAGGATCACAGAGGCCATCCAAGAGTTTTTCCCTCTCTATTGTTCCCCTAAACTCCTAGGATCAGAGAACCCAACCCTCCAAGCTCAGAGACCTGACCCTGGGAAATCTACAAACGCAGGGATTTTCCTCCTTTCCCCGAATTGCTGCTGGATCACCACCTTATTCTGTCTTCCCAGGATGTAACTGGCTGGCACTGTTGAAGGACCTGATCACGTGAAGACAAAACAGAAACAAAAATCCACTCATCATTTTCAGCAAAAATACACCACATTGCAATTGTGTGTGTGTGTGTGTGTGTGTGTGTGTGTGTGTGTGTGTGTTGTCTATGGAGCAAAAAAAAAAAAAAAAAAAAAAAAAAAACAAATGTTAGTTTTTGGTTTTTTTTAGACAGATTCTCTCTTTGTAGTCCTGACTATCCTGGAACTTGCTATGTAGACCATGTTGGCTTCCAACTAACTTGAGATCCTCCTGCCTCTGCCTCACAAGTGCACCACCATGCCTGGACACAATTTTTTAAAATTCCTTTTGAGGGAAAAGAGCCTAACAGGGTACCATGGTATCATACAAAGCATGCAGAAATAAAGCATAAGAAACATTCCAAAACAAACAGCAAACAGAGCTACTCACAACACAGCACAGATTCCATTGAGTCATTTTGATTTTAAACAATATAAATAGTTGTAAAGTATGTAAAACAAAGCAAAAAGAACAAAAGAAATAAAAACATTGAAGTGACATAAAAAATAATTTAACCTCACCAGAAATCAAGGAAATATGTATCCTAATAATAAGAACATATTGTAACTTAACTTTGTAAATTGAAACTTATTTTTTCATACCTTCATCAGGAATGGTAAAGGTCAAGAATAATGGACACTTAGAAGTACTGCTGTTTGATGGTAATTATAAAACACAAAATAAATCGGTAAAATATTTGTACATTTAACTTTTGTCCTAATAATTATAAACAGGAAGATATTGTAAGAAATACAACAACAGGAAACTTAAATAATGATAACACTAGAAACAAATTAGGAGAGATTGATTAAAGACTTTCTTGTGGAATATCTATACAAAGCATTATATTAGGTTTTTAAATATATTTTACCCTTAATCCTTAAGTAATTCAAGGCATAGATTAATGTTCAATGTAAATTTCTTCCCATAAAATTTTAACTAGGTAGAATAATGTTTCTAGTAAATAATGTTGCTAAACATGTATTTTTATTTAATAATCGTTTTGTATTAATTTACATATTTTTACCTCTTGCTAGCAAGACAACAAAAAGTGAAATAAACAGTTATCTATTCCATTTAACTTGTACAGTCAATAAGTAATCGTAAGGGTTTGAAGACAAAGCATTTGTATATATGTGTGTATGCACACTTCAGTAGAAATATATATATATATATTTCTTTGCTATATGAGCTGAGAAGGTTAAAAAACTAAGACCACATGTGGTGATATTGTGTTCCCCAAAATATTGTGCACCCTAATAAACTTATCTGGGGTCAGAGAACAGAACAGCCACTAGATATAGAGGTCAGATAATGGTGGCACACACGCCTTTAATCCTAGCATTTTAAAGGCGGAGATCTGTCTGGATCTCTGTGAGTTCAAGGCCACACTGGAAACAGCCAGGTATGGTGACTCATGCCTTTAAACCCAGGAAGTGATGGCAAGAAGCAGAAAGGTATTTAAGGTGTGAGGACAAGGAACTAGAGCCGGGTTAAGCTTTCAGGCTTTTGAGCAGCTGAGATTCATTCCGGATGAGAACTCAGAGGCTTCCAGTCTGAGGAAACAAGACCAGCTGAGGAACTGGCGAGGTTCTGTCTCTGATCTGTCTAAGGAAGCTGTGGCTTGTTCTGTCTCTTTGATCTTTCAGCGTTCACCACAATACCTGCCTCCAGGTTTGATTTTATTAATAAGACCTTTTAAGACTCATGTTACAACCACAGTAGCAATAAACAACATTTAAACCCAGATCTTGCTTTCTAATTTCATTATCTAACAAAAGTAGCCAGCGGTACTTAAAGATATTGCTGATTTTAGAGCCGAGACAGAATGTATACCCGATGAAGATATAACATTTTATAATCCCAGAGAGTAAGAAAGTACTAAGTTAAAAGGGAGTTGGAGACAACTTGAACAATTTGAATAAGAAGATTAAAGAGTTTTAGATTATAGCCAAAGAATAAAGTAAATCCAGTGACTCTTCTTGTATAAATGATCCACTGAATTAATCAATAGAAGACAAATATCTTATGCATAATAATTCTGAATAGTTTATATAAGTATGAGTCTCTTAAAATACGTACTGTCTGTGATATCCTTTTCACACAGTACAATACAGAAAATTTTAAAAAAAGTGACTCTACAGCAGAGAACTCTTACAAATACCGCTGCAGCTGGACAAACACCTTCAGTAGTTATAAATGCTGATAGTTTATGCTCTGGATATAGCATGATGAAAATAGTACTTTGCCTTGGCCATCTTTTATCCTCAATCTGTAACTGTCATTCCTCAGTCTAATCGTGGGAAAAAAATACCACGGGAGTGGAAATTTAAAATTACCCACAAACACCCAGAAGTTACACTTCCACAGACAGGGTCATCAACGTGAAGGGAAATATGAGAAACTGCCATAGGCAACAGGACACCAAGAAGACAGGGCAGAGCCAAGTCAGATGGGACCATGGAAGAGGAAAAGCACACTCACTGAAGTCCAGAGAAACAGGAATAATCCACGAATCTCAGTAACGCATTAATATTGGCTTATTTAACCAATGCCCCATAACAAAAGCAATAATAGGGGAATCTGGGTATAGAGTATGTATTAAAAGGCCTGTATCATCACCTTAATTTATCTGAAAATCAAAATGTCCTAAAAATTATAGTTGATTTGAAACATAATAAGGCTTAGCATCTAGTTTATCTCAAAGGATGCCATCTTGGTGTTATTTTGCTTAAGGTAAGGTTTCCTGTAGCTTAGGTTGACTTTGAACTTGTCATGCAGCTCAGGAGGACCTGAAAATCCTGATTCCTGCCCTCCCCCCCACACACACTGCTACGCCCCAAGTGTGGAATTATAGGCATACATCACCAAGGTTAACTCAAAGGCATTGTATCAGGAAACAGGGCTAATGGGCATTTTGGTGTCATTTGAACATAGGAACCTAGAAGTATTTGGTAAAGACCATCTGCTAAGTGAGCGATTCTGGTATTTTGAATTTTCTGATATGGCCTAAAATGAAAAAGTTGAAACTTTCACCTGCTTGATGTGCCTCTGATGTCCTTCAGGTTGGCTTCTTGATATAACAGAAAAAGAGGTTCAACATGTGTACTGATTGGATTATTTTAAATGATTCCTATATTCATTTGACAATGAGCTATGAACATTTGTATATGTTAAATTTAGTTTTGAGTTTCTTAAACTGTGTAAAAGAAAGGTCATCTGGGGCTGGAGAGATCGCTCAGGGGTTAAAAGCACTAGCTGTTTTTCCTGAGTTCAATTCCCAGTATCCACATGGCAGCTCACAACTGTCAGTAACTCCAGTCCCAGGGGATCTGACACCCTCACACAGGCAAACATGGAGGCAAAGCACCAATGCACATAAAATAATATAAAAATTAATTTAAATTAAATTATAAAAGATCAGCTGTGGTCATGGTTCACATGTAGAGTTTGGAGTCTACATATGTAATATCAAACGCTAATAGTAAAAGGAACTGAGTAATACAAGAAGGGATTAGCTGAAATTTTCTCCTATTTGCATTGAAATACAGAGCAAGCCTCATCTTCATACAGATCCTTGGATATAAGGATGGCAATAAACACGTACAGTGGAAAGTAGGTTTTGATGTTGTTGATGTTGTTTTCATTTGCCAGTATTTTACATAGTGCAGAGCATCAGCAACTTCAGTTCCTCAGAACATGGGTCAGCTGGAGAAGAATCTCTCCATTAATGAGAGTGGAGGTGACAGTGACCAATGGTTGCTTTCTACAGTAGTTCACAATGCCTGGAATATAATAAATAAAAAATGACAAATGGAGGAAAACTATGAAAGTACACATTTCTTTCAGAAAAATAGCACCCCCAGAATTTTATATCAAACATTTGAAGACTGTCTACCAACCACAGCTTGTGGTTTAGATCTTAACCATTGCACAGTTTGTCTGCACTTCACTTGTTAATAATATTAATGTTACAATTTTGGAAGAACCATAAATGTAAATGTTTATATCATGTTTTATTTCTGAACATAATTGAAGTAATATTGCACCATAAATATTTATTTAAACACTTGCTTTTAAAAGATATTTGATCATAATTCCCAGTTGAGAAGCTCCATGCTGAAGCCTCAGCAGAGGCTTTTTAATTATAATTGACAAGCACTGTGCCCTCCTCCTGCTTTGCAGAAATATCATTGCCTAATTACAGTGAGATAAGAGCAATAACGCTATCATCTTTATTTCAAAGCCTTACCACCTACTCATGTAGGATGAAGCTTAAGCAGAAAGGTAAAATATTTAGACTTCAGGTTTTTGTCATAGAATATAACAACATGTTCACTTTCAAGATTTGAAAGCAGTATTTGGAAAATAATATTTATTAATGAAAAATTGCCTTAAGAACATAAAAATCCAGCTATTCATAACAGCCAGTGGCTCTCAACCTCAGCTGCACACTAAAATCAACCAAGACACTTAAAATATGATATTGACTAGCTCCACCATAAACTATTTTGATTTAATTCATCTGCTATATGGAGTTATGTGTGCAATAAATCCACATACATGATTTTAATTACAAAGCAAAACAGGCACTCAGGAAGATGAGGCAGGGGGACAACTGTGAGTTTGAGGGCATCCTGGGTTAAATAGTGACTTTCAGGTCACCCTGGGATACAAAGTGTGTCTCTGTTTCAAAAATTTAGTACCTCACTCCAACAAAGAATAAAACAAAGAACTCCAAGCAGTATTGTTCTGGTCCTTTCTGCATGTTCTTATTACAGGGATACTTCTGAGCTACCAAAGTAAGTATAACAACAGAACTAAATTTAAGATATAAGAGCTAGCTAGCAAAAAGCTTGAGCCATGGCCATTCAGTTATAATTAATATAAGCCTCTGTGTGTTTACTTGGGTGGGTGGGGTGGAGTGGGAGAGATTGGTCCCGACCACTGGCAGGCGGGAACACATGAAATCTTTTGGCTACAATACCCAGATTCTGGTTTAATAGATTTTGAGGGGGAAGAAAATAGCATGAGTGATTTTTCAAAATGAACTCTAATATGAAGTTAATGCTGAGAGGCACTGAGCAAAATCTGAAGACCTGAGCACATGGACCTAGAAAGGTCGGCTCCTATAGACAAGGAATACCCAGACATACAGTGCCTGGGAATTTACAGTGTGGATGTTGCTAACTCTATCCCACAGTGCAAGGGCTTTCATTCTGCTGCCAGCAGGAAGTATAGGAGACTCACTAAGAAAAGCATACTTGTTTGTTGCTTTGATTTTTGTTTTGTTTAGCAGCTAAAAACCTTAAAGGCAAGTAGAAGACTGATGTTTAACTAATGGGGCTGCCTTGACTAACAACTCCTAAGGAGGTGTCCTACAGCTGCCACTGGGGCTTCTGTTTCATAACCAATGGATTTTAGTAGCGGCATTACCTAGCCATGTAGGATATCTCGACTCTAACTCATTTTAAATGTGTATATTTCAATTACTTTATAAAGCAGTAAATTTCCATGTGGCTTTTTCAAAGACCATTGATTTGGCTCACACTTCTTCTGTGTCCGCTTACATCCCCCATTCCCAAACTCCTTCCCTGTTTAAGCCTTTCTGCTCTCTGTATTCCCCATCTCTACTTTCCTACCACCTATGTTCTGCTATTCCCCATTTCCTTAAGGCATGCACCACTCCAACAGTTTCTAGTTTCTTGGCTCCTTCACAAATTCCAACCTGAACACATAAATCTAAAGATTCTAATCTAAGATTCACATATAAGAGAGAGCATGCAGCAGCATTTATCTTTCTGGGCCTGGGTTACTTCACTCAGTATCTTCTTTTTTCTAGTAGCATCCATTTCCCTGAAAATTTCATAATTTCATTTTTCTTTACACATGAATACACTTTCATTGAGTATGTGTATAGTTTCACTATCCATACAATAGTTAATGGAAATGTAGGTCAATTCAATTTACTAGCTATTGTACAGAGTGTCAATGAACAAGAATGAGCAAGTGATTCTATAGTAGAATATAGAATTTTTGTGTGTGTGCTCAGGAATGGTATAGCTGGGTCCTTTACAGTAAACTTAATCATGAAGGTAGAAGACCTTTACAATGAAAACTAAAACTCTAGAAAAACAGTTGAGGAAGACACTAGGGCATGGAAAAAAAACCATGTTCATGGATTGAAATAGTAATTGTGAAAACGGCCATCTTACCGAAATGAATTTACACATTCTGTGAAATCCCAATTAACATATTCATGTTATTCATCAGAGAAATAAAACAAAAATTTATATGGAGGCACAAAAGACTTAAGAATGGCCAAAGCAATCCTTGGCAAAAATAAATAAATAAATAATAAAAAATACTGGAGGCATTACCATACCAAAATAAAGTTACACTGTAGATCCATAGTAATAAAAACAGCATGCTGGCCTGTCCATCAGTGGGACAGAATAAAAAGCTCAGATATAAGTCAAGACCATTACAGATTCTACCTACCTGATTTTATTTAGGAAGATGTCAAACACACACACTGGACAAAAGATGTACCTTCAACAAAAGGTACTGGGTAAACTGGATGTATGAATGTAAAACAACAGAACTAGATGCTTGTTTCTCAAACTGCACAAAAGTCTACACCTAATTAATCAAGGTTATTGATGAAGGATATCTATGAGAAACCTAGAACTTGAGAAAAAGGCATAGAGTACAAGACAGAGACACATGGAAGGACATCCTAAAGAGGTCTGTGGTCCTTCAGGAAATAAGTCCAACTATTAACAAATAGAGCCTCCTGAAGCTAAAGATTCATTTGGATGTGTTGCCATCCGTCAAAGTAGCTATATTGTTTTGGTGACTGGTGATTTGTTTTGTTACTTTAATGTGAGTTTAAACTTGATCGTGTCACTTGCATGCATACAATATTTAACTGGCTTTGCACAAATCCTAGATAATTAAATTGGCCATATGGCCTTACATGCCTATTTCCTGCCTACATTGCCAGCCTCAGATCTCAGTTGCCCCTTGGCCAAGGTCTTCTTTTTGCCTTTGGTCCAATCTGCTATTGGCCTCAATATTTCTCCTCTACTGGTTCTCCTGCCTTTATTACTGTTTGACTAATTATCTGTCTATCTCCTTTCCAAATTCTTTTTATCTATTTAAAGTTGAGACTCATTTCTATTTGTCTTATATTCATTCATTATTTCTTATATAATGAATAATATGCATTATACATATACATCAATGTTATTCATTAGTGCAGTTACTTGCTTAATATATACTATGCCTACTAAAATGTAAAATCTGTAAGGACTTGTGATTGACTAATGTATGATTATAAACCAGGCTTTAGATTTGGGCAGGGGATAAATTCAAAGATTATTGTCATGTAAGGACTTTGAATTCATCTTGTGGAGCTGTGAAGAAGCACTAAAAATTTTTAAGTAAGATGGAAACATATTCCAATTTCAGTTTAGCACGGTGTTGTGACTTTTTTTATGGAATACAGACAAAAAATGTTAGACCAAGGGTAAGAAAACTAAATAAACCCTACTGAAATGACTCAGAATGGAATGCTGAAGGGCTAAATCAACCCAGAGAAATGTTAGAGCAGGAGTCACAATTAATAAACTAGAATAAGGTATCAATCATTGACTGGGTTGCCTTGAATATTGCCTACATGGCAGACATTAATATATTGTGTTTCCTGTAGATCAATACCTGAGCAAAGACAGGAAGGAAGAGACTTGAGGAGAAGTCCAGTGTGGTATGCATACCATCATGGTTTCATCTGATTCCATATGGAACCCAGGAGCTGGAATACCCACTCACTCTAAATCTCTGGTTGGGGCTGTCAGGCTGGCCCTTTACATTCCGTGATTGATTAGTCACTGGACTTGGGCTTCCCGCATGAATGAAGAATGACTTGGATGTATGTTTGTCTTCAGGCAACATCTGAAGGAGGCTGACAACCAAAAATGTTTTGTTGCAACCCTCTCAGCAAATAGAAGGAATATCTGGGTGGAATATCACAGGATCTCCTCAATGTTCCCGTGCACTCAAGAGCTGAGAGAAAAAATAAGATAATGAAAAGAAATGAAACTTATACAAGAAAGAGTCCAGGCTAGAGATAAAAGCTTCAGAAATTACAGCCTGTCTGAAAATAGTAGACACTGGCCGTACATGATAATCCCAAAAAAGAGCATATGAATGACAGGTGTATTGAGGTATATATGAAACCCTGAAAGAAAACAGACGTGGTTAACCATACCTTTCAAAAGAAGAGCCTAAGATGAACTAAAGATAAAAGAAATAGCAAGTCTGATAATGTAACAGGAGCAAATAAAGAGAATATCAATAATAAACATTTTCTGTGTGCTTGTTAGAGGACAGATATTTTGCACACATTATGCAAATTCAATCTTTAAAAAAAATCCCCATGAAATCAGTGGTATTGTGATTATGTTATTTCATAGAACAAAGCCTTAACAAGATTCAAAAGACCACTCAAAATGCATAGCTAAAATTTCAAAAGACTAAATTTGTCCACAAACATTTGTTCTTTACTCTTTCCTAAAATAATAATAATAATAATAATAATAATAATAATAATAATAATAATAATAGGTGGTCACCTTTACAGAAAGACACAGAAGGAAAAACTATGGAAGGATTCATTGGCAATTGTAGCTAGGACGTCTAGATTGTCACATTTCCAGTACACTGGGCAATCACTGATGTTAGGTAGACTCCAATGTGTGGAAGACAAAAATGCAAGTGAAACAAAATACATTATGTTCATACATGACCAGGAATGTGGGTTCAGAATTTAGATATGGATGATACAGATATAGACACAGATACAGATAGATAAAGAAAGTTAAGCCACTTGGGTTGACAGTGCTCTCCACAAGAACAAAGGACTAACAAAAACCTCAGTACTTTGCTGGGAAAACTTCCTTTTACATGGTTAGTCAGAGTAGTCCAGGTGATTCCCAACACAAATAAATTTTAGATTTAGCCCTTGGTTGCCTCTCAAAGGTTAAAAGGAAGCCCCTATTATGATAACTAAGAGCTCTCTAATGGACTTAAGGTCCACTCAACAGGAGGGAAATCATGCCTGCTACAAACCTAGCCACCTTCTGGGGACTACCGAGGTCATGGACCTTAGAAAGGAATCTATTACTACCATTTTGCTAAACTGTCATAATTCCCAACTAAAATTTAAATCCTATCTTTACACACGCAGATAAGTAGAGCTACCATACTTCATCAAAAAAGTTTCTCATTATAACAAGTAGAGAGAGACCACCATGGAACACCACAACTTGACATTGCATAGAGAAACAGGTCATGAGAATCCCAGCCCCAATAGACATATACATCACAGCTTCTACATCTATAGTTCAGAGATTCTCATGGAAGAGGGACCAAAAAGATTTTAGAAGACAGAGTACCAGGAAGTATGCTATGAAGCAGTCTCTCCTGGAAATGGGTGCATAAGCAAGACTGGAACAATGGAAGGTAGACAAGCTAACATGGAAGGGTGATTTCAAGGGTTCCCAACCTCAGACAAAGAATGACTGGAAACTGATTTTTTTTTTTTTTTGAGAAGGGTAAAATTAGCCTCCCACAGGGATGAGCCTCCTTACTGGTTTTTCAACACAAAGTGTTCAGGCTTGAAACCATATAGAAACAAACAGCAAAAAGGTCTCAGCAGGTTGGATTTATATCTATATTTTTAAACACATATACTTGTGTGTCGTTGTGTGTGTGTGTGTGTGAGTGTATAATAATAGTTATCAAAGAAAAAGAAACTATCAATTTAATTGTGGTGGGGGACATGGGCCGAGGTGGAGATGGGAAAGAAAACAGGGGGAATGATATAATCCTATAGCAAGACCATCTAAAATTTTTTCAAAAGGAAAAAATAAAATGAAAGATCTTTGGATATACTTATTTTCTCAAGGATAACTCAGAGAACAAGAGAGAGCATGGGAGCAATGAAAGAGGGCATGGAGGACAGAACAAGATCCCCAAAGCAGCTGGTAGGTGGTGAGGGCCTTAGCAATTTTGAGAGGAAAGAAATTTCTTCTCCTGAGCAAAGAAAAAGTAAAGGCAGTATGACAATTGTGTTTGACTTTTAAGGACAAAAATCCAAAGGCTCTTACATTATTTGTAATTCTCAGATTAATCTCATATGTAAGACACAGCACTGTGTTCTAAGTCAGCACATTCTCCCTAGTATTTACTCCTAAGACGGGCTGAACAGTCTCAGGGGGGGAAACCAAACAGCTGGAAAAGAACAGCAATCTGGACACTTCCACACCACAGTGAAGATAGAACTGAAAATGTGTGGGAACAAGGAAAAGCAGGTGGAACGAGGAAGAAGAGCTGGAGGTTGCAAAACCCGAGTTCTGTTGGCTAATCCCGGCAGGGTGGGAATGGTTAAACTTGTGTGTCAGAACCCAGAACAAAGGGTCCCAAAGCCCTTCTTCCTGACTGCCAACAGGAAGCTGCCAACTACTCAGATTATCTCTTCCTCAATGATTCACACACTGTAGGGAGGTAGTTCTCAGACCACTCATCCTAAACACCCATAGATTCCCGAAGCCTGATAGTGCTGGCCTGTCCACTAATCCTTTGGTCTGTGTTTCACTGGAATAGAAGATCATTTGCACACTACAATATCTCCCAGGGAAAGACTGGCTAACATGTTTACATTTGATTAAAATGATTCCCCTGGGATGCACTAAAGGATTAGAAAGGTCCATGCTCCCTAAGGCCCATAAGGCCCAGGAAAAGGGCAATACAGAACACTGAAGTCACACATGACTTCTAAAACAAGATCAATTGAATTTTGCTCTAAAACAATTTGAAATAAATGGAGAGGTGGTAGGTAGTTAGTGTAAAATGTCAGATTTATATAAAAGTGTTTGACAACCACATCGCTCCATCCTGCTCTTAAATCATACTAAATGTAGGGAAGAAATGCAGGGAATGAATCCAAAGCTTACCCCTGGGCAGATATCATACAGCTTGCCTCACACCCAAACACTCTAGACCTCACATTCTGTGACTAGTAAATGAAGGATGCAGCTTGTAAACTGCAAATATAGCTTCTTGCTCTGAAAAGTTGTCTATGAGAATTTTGAGTGATATTGCAGCTGAAAGGGCAACTTTTTTTTTTTTTAAAGTGGAAGGTGAACTTTCAGCTTCCCTAAATATGATGTATTTCAAGCTGTCATTGAAGAAATATCTAATGAAAGTTTGCATGCTAACCATCTTTCGGCAAGGGGAGAGGTGCCACTTAGCAGCTAATAGAATAATTGCTAGTATATTCCAACAATTATAAGTGGTAATCCTCTTGGTCCCTCCTTCCAGGATCGAAAGAGTAACTGTGAGATCAGGGCTCCTAGTCTTAGCAACAGTCCTGATGTCATGTAATGAAACCTTTCTCTCTATCCAAAAGTCTTGCTGAAGACAGAGTTGATGAACAACATTTGGAAAAGAGACTTTGCACAGAAGAAGTTAGTGGTCAAAGTCCGGAATGATTTTCTCTCTGAAAAACTGGCAGAGTTTTGGAGTCTTCAAGTTCTGACTTAACCACATGTATTTATACTTTCATATAAGACTGTTTTTTAGATTAATGTTTTCAGCTCTGTAATTAGCAATGCACAATGGAAGCCTTGGTACTTAATTACAGCATTGCTAAGACAATAATAACATAAGAAATGTTAAAGTTGAAGGCAGTATTTCTTGACACACCTCTGGCTACATTCTTATTGGCTGGGAAAGAATTATATATGCTTAGTGAATAAACCAAACAGAAATGAAGGTGTGTGTGGGGGAACAGTACACATGAATTTACAACAGGTCCTTCAAGTTAAGCCGCCTCCAGTCACTGTGGCTGATTAGGACTAACACATCATGGGCAGCAGGAGTGAAGACCAGACACTCCTCTAGACTAGAAGATTCCTTCACCTTCTGCATCTTGGGTATCTTCTACCCTTCTAGGCTGGACCAGTCTGCAAAAAAAAGAGACAATGGCTTTTTATCCCCTTCAGATTGCTGGACTGGTTCTTGGGTTCTTCGGCATGGTTGGGACGATTGGCACAACACTTCTGCCTCAGTGGAGAGTATCAGCTTTCGTTGGCAGCAACATTATTATCTTTGAGAGGATCTGGGAAGGGCTCTGGATGAACTGCATCCAGCAAGCTATGGTCACACTACAGTGCAAATTCTATAACTCCATTTTGGCTCTCCCACCAGTATTGGAAGCTGCACGGGCACTCATGTGTGTGGCTATAGCTCTTTCCTTGATTGCTCTCATTATTGGCATCTGCGGCATGAAACAGATCCAGTGCACCGGCTCCAGTGAGAGGGTCAAAGCCTACTTGCTGGGAACCTCAGGAGTCCTCTTTATTTTGACTGGTATCTTCGTTCTGATTCCAGTGTCCTGGACGGCCAATATCATCATTCGGGATTTCTATGACCCAACCATCCACGTCGGGCAGAAGCGAGAGCTTGGAGGAGCGCTCTTCCTTGGCTGGGCGACTGCCGCTGTCCTCTTCATTGCAGGGGGTCTGCTCTGTGGATATTGCTGTTGCAACAGAAAGGAACAGTGGCACAGATATCCAGTCCCACCATACCGTGTGCCACAAAAAGATAACCAAAGGAAGGTGACAGTGCCTAGCAAAACCTCTACCAGCTATGTCTAAGGCTTGTTTTCAACATCAGCCCATGGCTTACGCACACGTGTTTTGTGGTCTTCCCAGAAACTGTGAGTACATCGGGCAAGAGAACTACCTATAGCAGATTTAAATTGAGATGAAACTTTTGATTTTTTTTACCTGAGGCAGGAATACAAATGACTTATTTGGACATTCTGTTTTCCTGTGTATTACCTGTGCTCACTCTTGTCGGACTCAATATTTATTCCAATTTATATAGCCCAATATCAAGTATATTCTCAGTTACTGGCATGTGATGATGGTGAATACTCAATGGAGAGTATCAGTTTTCATTGGCAGCAACATTATTATCTTGAGAGGATCTGGGAAGGGCTTTTGATGAACTGCAACCAGCAAACTAAGGTCATGCTGCAGTGCAAATTCTATAACTCCATTTTGATTTTGGCTCTCCCACCAGTACTGGAAGCAGCATGTGCACTCATTTTTGCTTGTCATGTATTCTGAAAAGAAAACTAAAATTGCAATTGACATCCCTTATCAATAAAATATACACATATTTTCAAAGACAACCTGTTATTTTCACTCTGATTTTTTTTATTACATACACAGTATACAGCTAAGTGGTGATAACTGTAAAGCAATAGTCCTGAAAATTTTATAGATAAAATAATAATTTTGGTTGAACTCATCAAAGGATGTAACTATTTAATACTTATTTTTAATTTTTCTGGGAAACTCATACTAAAAATTCAACTTTTTTTTTAAGGATAAAGGAGTTCTGGTTTCTCTATGCAAGATGATTTTCAAAGTCTCCAATTTATGTAGGTTAATCTTTCTTGGACACATTCATTCAAAGAAAATAATGTACAAATGAAAATAATGTACTCTCAAGGTTTATGATTTGTACATTCAAGCAAACAGAATAATCTATCTGGATTAGGTACAGCAATAAGTTAAGACAAGCAAAATTCTTGTTGAAAGGATCCACACTATGATTACAAAAGTTATGTCAGGCATTGAAGGAATGGCTTCTGTCCCTTGTCTTATTTAGTCACCATACAGGTTTAAACATGCAGAGAGAAACGGAGAGCCAATGTAATTATTCAATTAGTCAGGCTGAGATGAATCCTACTTTTTTATTCTCTAATAAAAAATAGTGTTGTCAATGCATTTTGTTTTGCCTGAAAAGTATATGTTATTTTCTTAGTTCTTTGTTTCCCATGTATACCTAACAATATCAAGATTAAAAGTGGTATGGGGGCTTGAGAGGTGAATATGGGTATAAAATGTTTATAAGGGAAAATCCACTCTTGTAGGTGGTTTCTAGTACCTTTGCTATGCTGTGAATCACTGTTTACATATTCAATATTAATCCTTAAACAGTATATTTATTTTATAATAAAATATTTAATATCCAGTATGTAATTTCACAAAAAGTTTTAATTTGTTCACCAAATATTTCTTGTGTGTTCATATTTATCATAATATAATAAACTAATAAAATAGCTATGTATTCCAATATTCCAATGATGTTGATTTATTTAGTTATAAAATTAGTTTCAGAATGCATATCAATCCTCAAGATTCAACTCCTTAAATGAAACATTAATTTAACAATAACCCAAAGCTAGATACTGTATAGACCAACTCAGTCTTCAATAATTCAAGTCCTCTAACAAAATAAAATTGCATTCAAAACATTAGGGATGTTAAATATGATATGGTACATAATTGTAAATATTTTCAACAAAAGCTATAAAAATATAAAACATAGAAGTTCAGTGAGGTTTTCTGATGATTTTCTTTTAGCTGTAGAAACCTAATATGGTTGTATTGAGAAGGAGTCATTTACCTTGTGCAGCTGAATAGGTAAGCCATCAAGACAGCAAAGACATATGCTTAAAGGTTTTTAGGCAGTCATTTGTCATACCTTTTGATTCACCTAGAAATAATTAGCTTCACAAGAATGGGCCCTCAATTCTAAACGAAGTATGTCTTTTGGCTGACCAGTGGATCCAAGAGTACAAAGTACAATTGTGGGTGGAGTCACAGATAACATTAGTTATATCAAATATGATGCAAAAACTTGCCGACAGTTTGTTGCCTAGTTTCCCACTAATCAAGGTGTACTTGATTAATTTTATATCCTACAATGGGTGACAGCATTTTCTCTAATATGACAAAATGAATTTACTAATTCTCAACAAATTCCAAGACACATTATAAGTGCGAATCTCCTACCACAAACCCAGGTTATAAAAAAACTGCTTCTGTTCCCTAAGATTTGACTGAAATTCAACTTTGTGGGAACTTTCTCAGATATTATACAGTTCATGTGAATCAATGCAGGGATTTTTGTCATTGCTAATATGCAAAACTCAATAACTCTACACTATTACTAGGTCTAGCCTTAATAAATTTTTGAGGATTGATTCAGAAACAATGTACAAACTGTACAATAGTCATAGGTTTTAACCAATATGCATCCTTTCTTCCTCCAGGGAAGAGATAAAGCATAAGAACTCATGAAATGTAAAGACAGTTACTATTTTCAGTCTGAATATATGAATTCTGAAGTGACTCTGAGTAAAGAGTAGCATGAGCTCAGTGAAGCCAATATTTCCTCAAACTTAAAATTATAGAGTGATTTCCTAAAATGAAAGTAAAACAAAAGAGGAGAGTTAAGAGGCACTAAATATCATTGTCTCTTGAGCATGCGTGTGTGGGGAGAGCGCCCTTTTTTTCTATCTCAATACTTGAGGACAGGGACTCAGGAAAATGATAAACTCTTGGGTGGATTTAAGAATCCAAGGACAGCTGGACTACCAAGTGAGTTCCAGGAAAGGCGCAAAGCTACACAGAAAAACCCTGTCTTGAAAAAACCGAAAAAAAAAAGAAAAAAGATAAAAAATAAAAGAATCCAATGGCAGACAGAGCTATGTCCTGAATTACATGTTAGGGGGTTATGGATGGATTTCCAGCAATCCTTGAAGGATACCGGGAGATAAGAAGAGATAAGAGGCATCCAAATGATATGTTTAGTCTGACAGGTAAATAAAGGAAATCTTGCCTAATTTTCTACAACTAAAACACCATGAGAATGAAGAATGTGACCCTCTACACACACACACACACGCGCGCGCGTGCGCGCACGCGCACACACACACACACACACACACACACACACGAGTGACAGTCATGTCTGCCTCAGAGCTTTGCCTGTCAGGACTAAGGGAGTCAGTAGTGATATACAGCATAGGCACGTAGTCATTTGTCCTTAGAGAAGTCCCTTGTATCTTTGTCTTTCCACCAAGATCAGTCTCTTGATCTTTGTCACACAGAGTTTGATGCCAAGCAGGTGGTGGCACCGTCTTTCTGGGTGCAGGGACGTCATATGCAACAAATTACCAAGCATGGGAGGGGTTGGAGGGTGGAAAGGGCAAGGGAAAATGATATAAGTTTATTAATTTTTTTAAAATAAAAATCATTATTTTAAAAAATGTAAATATTAAAACTAGCTAAATATTCTATCTTCTCTATACTATTTTCAATTGGTGAATTTCTAAACAATGCAAGCTATAAAAACTGTTGCTTAAGTAGAAAAAAAAATTGCTCAATTTTCTCAATGACCCCATTGCTAAAACCAGATAGGTAAGTAGTATGCAATATGTGGCTGAACTATGTCTTTCTTATCACTTCTGATGCTGAAGTGCTAATGTCCATCCCCTCAGGATGACTGTATTTCAAGACAGAGTCATGATAAGGTAATTGAAGTTATTAGGATAAACACTCAGCTAATGTTACCAGTGTTCATATGAGAAGAAGAAATGTGGGTTCAGTTTGGTACAGGAGACAGAAAATAGCTCTTGGCAAGTTGAATGAGAGACTGGGATCCAGTTCCTCCTTCAGTTTTCAAAACTGTGAGAAAATATATTTCTGTTTTTAAGTCACCTAGTCTGTGATATGCCATCATTATTGAACTTAGATAGAAAGGTAAATAAGTGATAGCCAAATAGTTGTATAAATTGACATATAGATAAAGTAATGGTGACAGGTAGATGATCAGATAATTAAATGTCTGATGGACATATATTGAAAAAATAGGCAATTGGTAGATGGTATAATGATGGGTGATAGATGATCAGATGATCAGATGGTAAACAGGAAAATGACAGACAAGCAGAGTAGATGGTAAATTGGTAGGTAGGTAGATAGATTAGAAATGATAGAAATGATAGGTGAATGATAGATAAATGATTAATAGGAAAAATGTTAGAAGATAGATGATTGATAGATAAATAGATAGATAGATAGATAGATAGATAGATAGATAGATAGATAGATAGATAGATAGTAGATAGATAGATGATAGATAGATGATAGATAGATGATAGATAGATAGATAGATAGATAGATAGATAGATAGATAGATAGATAGATAGATGATAGATTGATATACAATGGAAGATGGAGATACTAGATGGATAAATAGATAAAATAGAAGACAGATAAATAAGTGACAGATAAATGATATTCATATACAGATGATAGCTATATAGATGGTAGATATAGACATAGGTTATAGAAGAGAGAAGACATGAAAGAGAGATAAATAATGGGCAGATGGAGAAATATGTTTTACTTATGTTGTATATCTCTAGCATATATAGATGTTTTTCTTTTTATTGAAAATTCACACAGTATGTTCTGATCATGGTTTCCTCTCCTCCATCTCCTCCCAGATCTTCCCCACCTCCTACCCATCCAACTCCACATCTTCCTTCTCCCCCTTTTTAGAGAACAAGAAGGCAAATTAAGACAAACAAGAACATATTTTAAAAAAGAAAATCACAAGAAACATGCATATACAGAGAGATACACTTACAAAATCATAAAAACAAAAAGTCTGATACTATAATATACAAGCAAAAGACAAGTAAGATTTTTTAAAAATGTCCAAACAAAGCAATATAAGAAGAAAAAAAAAGTCTGCAATGGTATCTTTTTCTGTGTTGGCTCTCTACTGGTGTTCATAGGGACTACTTTAAGTGTGGTTGATATACTTGATGAGACCCTATTGGACAAAAAACCTGACTTTTCCTTTGCAAATGGTTTTCCTTTAGGGATAGCTTCTTGCTTAAGGATGAAAAGCATATCTATTTAACCCTATTAGCACTGGAACCCCTTCCGGCTTGACCTTGTGCAGGTCATGTGCATGCTGCCTCAGTCTCTGTGATTTCATATGTGTATCAGTCCTATTGTATCAGGAAGACACTATGTTCACCTCTGGCTCTTACAATCTTTCAGTTTCCTCTTCTGCACAGTTCCCTGAGCCCTGAGGCAAGGGACTTGTTGGAGATATCCCATTTAGGACTGAATGTTCCAAGGTCTTTCACTCTCTGAACATTGTTAATTTGTGAGTTTTTGTATTAGTTCCCATACCTCAAGAGGAAGCTTTTCTGATGATGGCTGAGTGAGGCACCAGTCTGCGAGTGTAGCAGAACATTGTTAGGAATTACTTCACTGCTGTTCCTTTTGCAGAACCATAGTACTTGGGTTTCCCCTAGGCCTATGGCCTGTCTTGTCTCACATTCCTGGCCACCCGAGCCAGGACACCTGAGTGTTAGCCATGGGTTCCATTTTGAGGAGCAGGTCTTAACCAGTAAGATCGCAGTTGGTTGGTCTCACAATGTTTGTGCTGCTGATGCTATAGTGCATCATGGAGACAGGTCACCATTGTAGACTGCAAGGTTTGTCACTGGGTTGGTGTTTACCTTGCTCCTCTGGTAGCATGTGGAGCATCTTCGGGTACCATGAACACCAGGCAGTATGGGTAAAGGCTCTACTTGGGCACTATTGGGCACCAGCTGGACTTTTTCAAGTGAGTTTTGAGTCTGTGATCAAAGGCCTGTCATTCCCCCAGCCCAAAGAACTGAAAGGTATCCTCACTGAATAACTTACTTTAACATAAGAGCTTGTAATAAAAAAGTTAAGTACAACTCTTTAAAATAGTTATACGTGTATGCCAAAACACCTGGCACATGGGAGCTGTCAACAATTTGCTAAGATCATGAATATTTCATGAATTAATGAAGGAAAAATTTAATCAGCATATAATAAGATGTGGCACCTAGGGGAAATCAGAGATCTTACTAGTCTTGCACTTTTAATATTCCTTTCATAGAGGATTTTTCAAGAAAATATTTATTTAATGGATAGATACTGTTCACTAAGGAACTGTTCCAAAATAATGACATGCAAAAGTAACAGAAATCAAGATGAAGCAGAACTGTGGTCTCAGTTGAGATTGTGACTTCAGAAAACCACAAGTTTCTGGCAGAAATGACTACTTAAATCATTACTCACGAGAATAAAAGGTAGATAAGATTACAGCAGGATCCCATCTACTGTGATAAAGGTGTGGCTGACATTTTCAAGTTTGTCTCACCTTTGACACTGTGAAACGATTTGTTTGAGAATTGTAAAATGAATTACTAAACGGTCTTATTAATAAAAAAACCTGGAGCCAGATATTGGGGTGAACGCTGAAAGATCAGAGAAACAGAACAAGCCACAGCCAATCTCACCTCACCAACTCCTCAGCTGATCCTGTTTCCACAAATCCTCAGACTGAAAGCCTCTGAGTACTCACATGAACTGAATTGCTTAAAAGCCTCTAGTTCCTAGTCCTCGGCCTCCAGAGCATGAGTTCCTGTTTCCTCATGCCTTATATACCTTTGTGTAAGCTGCCATATTGCTTCCTGGGATTCAAGGAGTATGTCCTTCCCAAGCAAAGACATGAGATCTCAAGTGCTAGGATTAAAGATGTGTGCCACCACTGCCTGGTTTTGTTTCCAGTGTGGCTTTGAACTCACAGAGATCCAGATGAATCTCTGCCTCCAAGTGATAGGATTAAAGGCATGTGTGCCACCACTGTCTGGCCTCTATGTCTAATCTAATGGCTGTTCTATTCTGTGATCCTCAGATAAGTTTTATTTGTTACAGCACAAATAAAATATCACCACAGAGAATTGTGAGGTCAAGTCACAAAAAGAAGTTCTATAATGTTTTAAGTAAGTTTGCAATGCTGTGTTGGGGTCACATGCATCCTGGGGTGCATTGTGACTATAAGTGCATGCTGTGCATACCTCATAGGGTAAAGGATATTTTCATTGAGGCATAACTACCATGACTCACCATGAATAAGAGAGCTGACTAAAGAATATGGGGTAGAAATGTGTCAACTAGATGACAAAAAGCAATCATCTATACAGGGAAAGATCAAAGAATAGGTTAGAGCTGATAGAAAGGTTACTAACGGTGTGTCAGACATGGTGATGGATGGAGGCACTGGGAACCCCAGAGTTGCTTTATGCATTCCTCTCTTTCTACCCAGGGCTGCTGCTGACTTGGTAAAACTCTCAGATTTGTGAAGTTGGAAATTGAAAGTTGAGTATCTCTAGATGCTTCCTCCTCAGTCAAGATACCTGGTTCATGCCATACTAAGTTTCATCAGGATTCTTGAGGTCTAACCTGCCTAAGTTAAACTTGCCCTTCAACTGTTTCTTCACACTCTTTGGCATCCCATCATGCTTCTTGTCAACCAGTCCAGCATCCACAACTGAAACCCTTTCCTACCTCCTTCCGCCTTTGGTCTTCCATCCACATTGCTCTCTGTGCCCTTGTAATGACTTTCAACCTTGTTATCCCTAAAATATCTCATTCATAAGATTGTCAATGTCTGTTTCAATGGTCTTGTTGCTTTTCCTTAAGACTTTCATTATTTAATTATTTTTCTTTATAATTTCTATTGAGACTTGTCTGTGCACTTTGGAATGACACATTATCTTTTTCTTGTTGTCCTCTCATATATACTTACTCCCTTTGAGAACCACTACTTACGTAGTCCCACTATTTCACCTGCCAGGAGAGGACAAAAGTCTTGGTAGACAAAGCATTGGCCTAGGAGATTTGAGTTCATTATGTGATTCCCCCAGCCAAGCTGAGCTTAGGTCGTGCATATATATATATATATATGTGTGTGTGTGTGTGTGTGTGTGTGTGTGTGTGTGTGTGTGTGTGTGTATACATATATATATGAACTATATGTAAATTGAACTATATCTAAAGTAAACTTCTATTGTTTTCTTTAATTTACAACTTACAGAAAGAAATTCACTACTCAAGGATGTTATCTCACCTTTCTAAGGACACACTGTGAGTCTATTTCTTCCCGACTGTCTCGAAGCATACTGAAAGAGAATGCACTACATAGCTCCCTTCCTCCCCAAATAAGGAGGATGATAATAATCACTCCCTTTACTTGAAGGGCCACTGTGAGGATAAAGTGAGGCAGTTCCTGTGAAAGCATTTTAATCACAATGCATTATGTAAATGTAATGTATAATTACTATTATTATCCCCCAGCAGTGCAAGCCTTAAGCTCTTTATGTGTCTCTAGCTTTCTCCATCCATAAAGCATTTCACTTGAATGTCCTGTTGGACATAAAAGGAGGCAAAATAATATTCATTATATTTTTCCAAGATTTCTGTTTTAACCATTTTTCCTTTAAGAGTCACAATTTATTTAGTTTTTTAAAGAATTGAAATGACCTTTTCATCCTGGTTTAACCCTTGTTTTCCTGGAGTTTTTTCTTTCCTCCAAAATATAAATTTAGATGATAGTTTATGTGGATACTTCATGTCTCTTTTAGTGTCACCACATGATGAAGGATTGCAAGTGAGGGGGAGCTCAGGATTCCAAGCCACCTCAGTCATTCCAGTAATCCCAGCAGAGGTCTCTGGCACATTATGAGCTCTAAGCTCTATCAAGCTCAAACCACATTGCTCTAGCACACTTGCACCCAAACCACTATTCCATAGAGCCATGGATGAATAAGTAATGCCTACTTGACATCATTTTGTATATCCCTTAGTACAACTATATATCAATGTCAATAGAATTTATTTTCTTTTCTATTCTCCCTATGTCTTTTCATGGGCAAGAACATCTTTGAGAATCATGATGGAACATCCAAAGTCTGGCAAAATTGTCTCTCTACCTCCATCTTTAGATAAAGAAATTCACCACTAGGGTATTGAGTAGCTTCAGTATGCTTCTTTTGTTACTGCTATCACTTAGGCAATGCATACATCTTGCTTACTACAATGAAAACTCCTTTCCTTTGGAAAAAAAATAAAGCAACAAAACATATAAACAAAGATGAATGAAAGAAGCAATGTGACATGATGCAATCTGTGAGAATTTCCATAGGAGATCAAAGTGTTCTGAGAATTCAGGGGATGGGACATGAATAAACATGTTTGGGGCATGCTTCCTGAGAGAAGAGCAATCAAGCAAGCCTGACTTAGAGGGAGTGAAAGGTTTGAAAAGAAGGCACACACCAATTGGTTATCTAATACCAAATTGTCAGCTCCAAAAAATAAATACACAAGTAACATACAGAGCAGTTTGTAATTAAGTATTTGTGTGTTTGTGGTATGTGTGTGTGTGTGTGTGTGTATGTGTAACAATAATTAATGGGAAAAAAAGAGTCCATAAATTTGAAAGAGAGTGAGGCATGGATAGGCATGGATATGGAAGGATTTGGAGCAAGGAGAGAGGAGAAGGAAATGATGAAATTGTATTATAATCTCAAAAATTAAAAAAGAGGAAGGCAGAAGTGCAGGTGCAAATGCTCAAGCCCTTTGAGTAAATCCAGGCAAGCGGAGCAGACACAGAAATCTACAGCAGGATCAGTTTGAGACGTGTTAAGTGTTCAAAACAAGGAATGAATTGAAATGGGATACAAACTCCTTTGCTTTGCTGTTGTAGGAATTTGAACAACAGAACTGTGTCCTCACAGGCACACTAAAGCTTTCTCCAGCATTATAATACACTTTCTAATTTTATCCCCATATTACATGTTCTTATCTTAGATATGCAAATATTCGGAAGATATCCTCCATCTCTCACTGGACACTAAGCTCCTCAAAGTCACTAATATGTTAATGTCTGCCACTGACACATTAGTGTGCCCTTATTATTTGGAGCTGAGCTAGAAGCAAGGAACATAGAAACATAACTTTGGGGACTAAGAGTACAGAAATGGCTCCAGTTCAGCAGACGAATCAGTCAACAACACAAGAAGGCAACTGAAATGAAAAATAGCATTTGCAAGCCATATGTATGGAAAAGGCTTAACACCAATCACCTATGCAAATGAAATAGTTCTTGGAGCTGTTATCAAGGACATTCATCTAATTCCCGCCCCATCAATCTAATGCCATACTCTGAGTTTTAAGATTTTCTTTGAGGTAGCCTTGTTATAACCAAGCTTTTGGTGGGTTTCTTCTTTTATTTTAAACACAATTTCATGTGAAAAATTTCAGCTATGGATAATAACCTCTGAACCCACTTATAGCACCCAATGGGATGACTTGAAATGGGTGTTTGCAGGTATGTCCATAAAGCCCACCATTGCCTCATTTCTACTACAATTATTATGGTTTTCCATGGGGATTCTAATTTACAAGAGAAGTTTAAACGTGCATGGGTTTAGGGAGTGAACTACAGTGATCACTCCTGATTTACACCTGAACAGGACCGCATGGTTGGCTGGCTTGAGGGAGCCTCTCTCTTACTACAGAGATGGAAATGTACCTACATTAAATCAGTGTGATGCTGTTTCATTGAGTAAGAACCCTCTCATATTTGCCCCTAAACCCATCACTCCAATATCTTGTGTTTCAAACAAATATAATCACTTATCCAGGGAAACATCTGAGATGTATATCTTAAATATCAGCTGAAATTAACTAATTTATCTGATGAGGATTAAATACAATAAAAAAACATAATCTGTGGGTTGGTTTGTTTTTGGAAAACTTACTCTCCACAAGATGTTTGTAATTGTGATTTTAATTGGTTACCTGTCATTTTGGATGTCCTATATCATATTGTGGATGATTATCATCTGTTTTCTCTTAATTAGTTTCCAGTTACATCTCATTTTACTTAATCTCCTCATTTCCATCTTGATCTCTCACAGTGAAATCTCCACATAGCAGATTCTAACAATGGTTTGATATGGAGGGCTAGGATAATGAAAGCACAACTAAATTTCTGTTAAATGTAGTGTCAGGTGAGATGGCTCAGTGGGTAAAGGCACACACTGACGAGCCAGACAACCTGAGCTTCATTCTTATGACCCACAAAGTGAAAGAGAATGCTGACTCCTGCAAGTTGTCCTCTGACCTACACACAGACACACACACACACACACACACACACACACTACATTTAATGAAAATATTTAAAGACATTAATATTATCCATTTAATTATAGGAGCTGTTCTGACAGAGCAGAAATCTCTGAACTCCCACTTCTCTTCCCCCATGTAGTCTTTGACATTCAACCCCCCACCGCCATTCTTAGAATTGCTCTCTGGGCCTTCCATGGCTCTCTTCCCTTTTCCTGGGTTTGGTAACAGCGAGAAAGTGATTTTGTATTTGTGATGATTCCTTTCATCCTTTCTCTCCAGTGTCTGTAGACTTGCAACTGAAAAAGAGTGTGATGTTCTTATTTTTTGTGTTGTTTTGTGGAGCTGGGATGAAGGTAGGGAACGGAGTAGTCTTGGCAAGTACTCTACCACTGATCTACACATTCACTCTCAATTCAACTTTGAAAAGACCATCCTTCATCTCCCTTTATGTAGGAGAATAAGTAATGTTGGCATTTTCTTTCAATTCTTTTTCCCTCATAGTAGTGATTCCTTGTAAGTCAACATGGTGTATTAGTCACAACTCTCTGAGACTGAAATCTACCCAGGTACTTATTTTTAACTATTCACTGATGGTTTCTCTTTAATCCTCCTCAGAGAACAGCTTGACTTCCAGACCTCAGCTTCAGGGTTTTTTTAATGAGATAACCTCACCTACTTATGAAATGCCATCTCCTAGTGTTCAGAAGCACACCCTGAACTTTAAGTCATGCTGACTTACTGGCAATTCTGGAAATGGGCCTCAGGAGTGCATGCTTCCAGAGCTTTATGCTCTTTGTGCATGCTTTTCCCTCTGCTGTCCCTGCCTCTCCTCAGGAAGCTTCATCACTCAGTGTTCAAGGTAAAGAGTTGCTTTCTGGCATTTCTGGATTTCCCACATGAGTCAAGAATCCTCGTGCACTTCTGTCCTGAATGACAAAAAAGACATTATCAAAGCTTTCTTTCTAGCCTCTTCTACAAATAGAATAGATGGGTAAGGAATTTTCTTATACAAAATGAAAAGATTATTATCATCATCACCATCATCATTGTCGTTATTATTATTATTGTTATTATTATAATAGCATCCTGATTTATGAACTTCACTACCTTGCTTTCCTGGTCATCTTTCAGTAGTTAATCTCTTAGGCTATTTACATATAGCTCCACTGGGTTTTCGGTTGTTTTAACACAACATACTACCTCCCATCTTTGCTAGGTATTTCTTTCTGTGTGGTGTGCTTCCCCCAGCTCAACTAGAGGCAGGTACATAAGGATCCCTGAGGTTTCATTCCTCTGTTGCTCAACCCTCTCTACTTGACCAGATAGAATCCCTCTATTGTCTATCATGCGTTGGTAACCTTGTTCCACTTTTATACTGTGACTGAATCTAAGTTATTTAAGGTCACTATTGACTGCCTGTGAAGTTCAAACTTACTGAAGACAAAATTTCTGCATGCCTTTAGCAATCCTCTAGTTCTGAAGTCAAGCATGATGGTTGGCAAGTCTCAAGACCTCACCAAATATTCGGATACTTAACAAATAGCACTGACCACACACTTCTCATTGGTTCTTTTTCTTCTACAACTATGCAGATCTAGTATGCATATGATAATAATGTCATTACTTTTGTATCAAGAAGTATCATATCATAAGAATTTAAATTATATGTTTGATGGTGTTGATTGCCAACATGACAGAATCTAGACTCACCAGGAAGATAGGACTCTGGACATGCCATTGGAGGATGAACTTAATTGCATTCATTGAAGTAGGAAGACCCAAAAACTGAATGGCATCATTCCCTGGATGGGATCCTGAGCTATATATAAGTGGCAAGATGGAGCTGAGCAGCAACATGCATTCATTGATCTCAATTCCTGTGCATATGATGTTCTTCAAACTGCTTCAAGACCCTGCTGCCTTGACTTCACTGACAGGATGGACTGTACCTTTAATTGTGAGGCAAAACAAACCCTTTCCCCTTTCCGTTGCTTTTGCTGAGTATTTTATCACAGCAACAGAAAAAGAAACTAAAATATTATGCTATTGAATATAAAATCAACCAGTAAAATAACACATCTAATCTCATAAAATACAAAATTATTTTAATATAACTAAAAAAAGATAAATAGTATGATTTTGTTTCTCATACCTAAGTATGATCAAGTCTGTTGTCAATCATAGTGAATTAGAAGTGTGGAAATACGTCTTGACAATGATTTAGACTCAGTAAGCCTTAGTCCTCTCACCATTTTGATGATGCAAAGCAATGTAAGCTGCTTCCTTGTAGAGACTGACCCAGCTTCTACTGTATATGGTAGAGATTCCAGCAAGTAACATCCCACTGTGAGAGGCCCAGCAGAACAAGCACCTAGAACAATGTACAATAAATTCCTATCCCTAACTGGAGGATATCAACAAAAAATGTATTCATTTCTAACAGAGTCTAAGGAATTTATACTTTTGAAGATTCAAGTTTTACATTACTGGCTTTCAAGAAATTCAAATTACAAGAAAGAAACGCTGTTATATTTTTGATTATTTTCAATACTCAGCTTCCAAGTTTGACCCAAAGACTACTGCCTCCTGCTTCCTAGTCTTCAGGTTTTTGAGCAGTTCTCTTCAGAAGCTTGGCTGGTCTGTATGATCAGTAGTGACAGACTGATAGCCTGACATTTCTTACATTGTTATAAAAGGTTTTGACTTTTATCACTTGTAGAGATACAAGCATCAGTTTGTGAGCATCTATGGAGGAGCCTACTGCTAGTAAAGTGAAGCTGCCTCTAACCAACAGTAGCAGAGGAGCTGAATCTAAAAATAACGCGTGGGATATGTATTCAAATAAAACCATTGGTTTAGCTATTGCCGGAATATTGGTGTGTCCTCATCCCTTGCAAATGTTCCATGAGTTCAGCTTCCTGAGTAACCTGAGCTAGCAGCCTGCAGCTGTTGCTTGGCTCATCCCAGGATCCTGACCCACAGGAAAGGTGTCGTAGTATCTGATGCTGTAAGCTGGTTGGGTTTGCTGTAATGTGCTACAGATAATTAAGACAAGTATCAAAAAGACCTAATTTGTGCATTGAATACTTACATCACAGCATCTTCACACACACACACACAAAACGCATTATCTGGTAAGCAGTGAGATATATATATATATATATATATATATGCCAAAAGAAGAAGGAAGGACAGAAAGTAGATAACAAGAAGTAAGAAATAGTAGGAAGACACCCTTGCAGATGTTTTGGTCAAACATCTGTGGCTATGATGCATTTTAAGGATGAAAAAGGCCTACCCTGAACTAGAATTTGCCATTAGGATGGATGTCTGGACTGTAACTTCTGATTTCTCCCTTTGATAGATACATGGTTTATTTACTGAACATAGCCTATTTTAAGTGGTTCCTGGATGCTTCTCTTGGCTCTCAAAATTTTCTCTGATGAGTCTTTAACTCATCCAAGATTTATTCTTGAACTTCTCTTCAATTATTATACTGTTTGATCAAGATTTTTCATGTTCAGACATCCAAGTTTCTCAACATTTATGGAGAAAGGAGCTAGACATGAGTAGTTCAATTGTCTATGGCACATTTTCCACTGAAGAGCCTCCAGCATGGTTCTAGTGTCTGTGAATTGAAGAAATGGTTGGGACAATTTTGGGTTATTTGTCTTGGATAAGAGGTAAGTTGACGACAATACATGAGCTACATGCAAATATTTCAAGTGTCTATGTGCCAGAAAAACAGACTAGCTTCCTGGATGTTAGGTTTAGAGATAATAAGAAATTTCAAAGCAACAACACATTCCAGACCAACCTAAGTCAGAAATTCATGGTATATTTGAACAAAATATGCCCTGGCTGGAAAAACATGTGTTCTATATCACTAAAGATGGGGAGACAGGTATCCACTTACTTCTTACTGGAGAGTGTCCATGAGGTTCTGCAATAACATGGTAACAGAACAGTGGGGTCTAATTCTATGATTCTGTAGCTATATTGAATTAATGATCAATATTTTACTACAAATAAAGGGAGTCTTCAATCTTTTATAACGATCTCACATGATTCCATTAATGACATTACTCATGTTTATGAAAGCATCTAAGAATTGCCCACATCCTCTGTACATGCACATGCCCCTTTTTATTGGCTTCTTTTGCTGATAATTTGGATGGAGCAGGCAGACATGAAAAAAGAGTTTGATTGTAAGCCTTGAGGACTGAGCTTGACCTCTAGGTTTTGGGACTTTTCACTGCTCTCATTTGTAACATCTCTGCTTATTTAATTGCTTACAAGTGTTTGCAACATGGTGTGATTTCTCATCTTGCTAATCCTGTAGCACCAATGGAAAGAATGCTAACACCTGGAGCTCTGTGCATCAGAATGGATTAGTGTTACTTGCTCAATTGCCAACTCCAGAACCAGTAACTGTGACCTAGGAAATGACTAGAAAATTATAACCCTCCTTGACACGTATTCTTCTATTACAAAAAAAAAATAGAGTATTAGAAGTTGTGAAAAATATTTAAAAATCAAAACTTTTCCTTACTTTAATCCACCAATCACATGAATCTTTTAACCTTTTCTCTCTTTCATGATTTTTCTAGTTATTCAAATTTATGTAGCTATGAAAGTTATACCCAAATGTGTTGAAGTTACCTATAATTGAAAAACTGTATATGTGTTTTTTCTGTTAATATATCTCACAGTGTAAAGTTTTGTCTGTTTGTTTGTTTGTTTGTTTCAGAGGGATATAATTCTATGCTAAAATGCCTAGTCATTCTCTTCAGTTCCCTGAGTAGTTTTAAACAAGCATGACAGAATCAGTCTGACTGCAAGGTTTTGTATTTAAGAAGCACTGCCCTGACTTATACCATCATCCCGAGTGACAGAGAATGCTGATCATATCTTCGTCACAAAGAAATCCATGAAGTGTCTCTACCAAAGACTCCTATGAGTTTGGTTGGGTGACATTTCCATGGCTCCACCCTCTGTAAACAACTTCTTATCTCCAGGAGGTTGGAGCATTGCATTAAAACACCCTTTCATGGCACTGTCTTTTGAAGATTTTTTACTGTGATTTTACTGTTTTTCACATGATTTGTTGCAATGGAAAATTAGAGATTTTTCTCACTAAGACAGTTAAACTATTGGAGAAATAGTATAAAACATGGCTTTAGTTATAGCTTAAATATAAAGGGAAATCGATGAATATGGAATAATTGTAGTATACACACAAATACAATTATTTCCCTGAGTGTTCAAATTTTATGAAAATGATGGGTGTAAAAAACAGATTTGTCTTTTGCCCCTCTTTTTATGACCACAACACCCAGAGAAATGGATATAGCTCAAACATAAACTCTTTTAAAGAAATCCAGAAATTAAAACATAAACCATGAGACTATTAATTCTATAGTGAAAACTTGAATCCTGCTATACTCTGCATACTGAATGTTTGTGCCAGTGGAACTAGCCTGAACAAAGAATACTAGCTACACTGGAAAGTCTTAATTCTGTGGCTGGCTCCAATTGAAACTTCCTGGTGTGTGTGATGTAAGCCATTCCCTCCAGCAATTCTGATTTCCTTGATAACTTGGGAAATAAATGGTTATGACTCACTAGTTAATTGACTTCTTGTGAACTGCCAAAGCCAGAGAGCGGAAGCTCCCTCATCTAGGTGTTGTCAAACATTCTGGGAGAATTTATTTATTGCATCAGGATGTCTGTGTGATGTCAGCTCCCATTTGCCAAAATTTGTACCATAATGCATAATTGTACATATTTAAAACAAATACATTGTTGGTTTTTTTTATCTGGACTTTTCAAATCTAACTTATGATGAATTTGTTGAAATGTATATATATAAAATCTTCCCAAAACCCTGGAAGCAATAGTTTTAAATACAATGAAAAATCAATCCACTAGATTTAACCACTTTCTTTAAATATTTAATGTTACTAAAGTTTTACCAAAGTATTTTAGATTGTCAACATTACCTGAATTTTTATAGGTAAAAATGAGGTAAAGCATCGTGCATAATAATAGCAATAGAGATATAATCCCTATTCCTTTACACAAACTTTTCATATTTTTAATTTTTGAAAATTATAAAATATAAACTTAACATTAAAAAATACAAAACTTCCTTTTGTTAATTCTTGTCCTAAAATATCTGGATATAGCCATCTTGTGTAAATCATAGTAAAAAATATACAGTTTCTTTTTAAAGATTATGACAAATAATTGATGTGAGCAGAAAGCTAAGAAGAGAGATGTTTTCCAGTTCTGGAGTCTACCCTGTATGTATTCAGTTAAAAAGATTTCAAGCATAACATTTCACAATTTTGGAGACTCCTCAACTTATTGCATCCTGGCTGTGAAACTGTGAATCCTTCACACAATGGAAAGATGGGAATTTTGAGAAGCACACGGGATTCTATTTGGGACCTAACCCAGTGTCTTCTTTGGGATCTAACCATTTTCATGGTTTACTCTGCATATGGAATCATCCTAGAACAGGCGGAAGCTATACTGCTCCCCAAGAATATTCAGAACTCCCAGGTCTGCTAACCTCTTCATAACACTCCCCTGTCATCCTTAGCTGACATCCTACGGGCCAAACCTCCAGTCCTTAGTTCTCTTGTGGAATAATCTTTTTGTACACTGTCAAGATGTGTCATTCAGATTGGTTGAATAAAAATCTGAATGTCTAATAGCTAGGCAGGATTTTCAGGGCAGAGAGGGTGCTGGGATAAAGAAAGGGAGATGCCAAGAGATGCAGAGCAAGCAGGATGGGCATATAGAGATGAGGTTATAAAGCCACAAGTCAGAAAGTAAACTAATAGAAATGGGTTCATTTAAGTTATAAGAGCTAGTTAGAAACAAGCCTAAGCTATTGATCGAGCTTTCATAATTAATAATAAGTCTTTGTGTGGTTATCTGGGAGCTGGTAGGCAGGACAGAAAAATCCAACTACATTCTCTTTTTTTTTATGTTCCTATTTCCATAAAGTCTGTAATACCTCACTTTGTGGATCTTCATTTCAATAAATTTTCTGTGGTGGTTCAAATTGGAATACTGTTGGTAGAACTGACTATCTTTAATCTTAATAACAGTCTTGCATGGCCTTGGAGAGCACCCCCACCTTCCCCTGCGCTTCTTCCACCTTCCTTCATTGGTAACCAGACACTCTTGGGATCTTAAGGGCTCCTTCGGTGTAGACTACATAGAACTACGATAGCTGGTGACCTTCATGATTCCTTCCTTACTGTGTTCCCTAACTTGCTGTATGGTATCACCATCCACAAGACAGACGTGACGACTTCCTTGACTCCTGCTTTTCACGATCTTCAGTTCCATTGACACAAGTCCTTGCCTGTCATGCCTTCATCCTAAAACAACTAAATCTGGGTCTGCCTCTGGTTTCACGTCCACTCTAGGTGTGTCTTAGTAATATGTCACATGTCGGATTACACTGTCATGTCAATTGGTTTCATTGCTTCTAGTCCTTTTTTCTCTTAAATCTTTCATCCATGGCAGGCAAATTAATATTTTAATGTAATTTTTAATTAAAACTATATAACATGAATACTGTATTTAAATTATATGCCTGTATGTTTTTCCCTCCAAATCCCCCCTTTCTTCCCAACTCCTTCTTAAATGTGTGACATCTTTTTCTTTAGTTATTATTGTCACATGCACTCAAAACCTACTGAGTCCATTTACTGTTGCTGTATAGATGGTTGATATACTTTATTTAGTTTCTCAGATCCGGAAACTAATCTTCCTGTGATCTTGACCCTAGTATATTGGAAAGAAACTTTTCCCTAATAATAGCATACCTTTAACATGGCCATTCACCGCACATTTTCCATATTGCAATTAAAAAAAAAAAGTTCTATGTTCCTGTCCACTTCTGTTGTCCTAGCTGCTCTTCCTATTCTAACTCTGAATACTTACGTAGCTCTGTGAGACTGTCAGTGGGTTCCACCCTGTCCTCATGAAACTCACCCTCTTTACCTTTTCACTAGCTTGCTCATCCCAACCCAGCCTTATAATCGCTTTATGACACACACCTTAAAGTGACTTGTTCCCTGGCTTCATTGTTACTAATGGGAAAGCCAAATCCAATTAAACACAACTCACTGCAGAACCTTCACCAGAATACAGGCACTTGAACAAAGTGAAATGAGACATGCAAATATTTTCACTAGTATACTTCTAAGATTTTATCTATCAGTATTCTCATCCTGTGAGTGGATGTGGGTTTGTGTATGTGAGTGCAGGACCTGCAGAGGCCAGAAGAAGTTGTCAGATCCCCCTGGAATTTCAGTCAGAGGTAGTTGTGAGCCATCCCTGGTGGTGCTAGGTCCCAAATTCAGGTCTTCTGCAAGAGGAGGATGTGAACTTAACTACTGAGCCACCTCTCCAGCTAAATTGTTTGTGATTCTTATTACTATCAGAAACCTTCCTATGGTCCTCAAATCCAGTTTTGATTTCACTCTCCTAAATAATTATTCACCATCCTTTTGATGTTCCTTAAACTTTTTAGTCTTCTTTTGTACACTCAATCTCTCCAAGGATCCATGAACCACCTAGTAGAGAAGAAAATCATCCCTGGCAGGCTTCCTTTAATAGCGATCATCTGCATGTGCTTGGATCTGTGCACTCCATGTTCCTGTGTACTCAAGAGTCTGTCTTCCAGCCCTGGTTTTCATCTACTTGCTTAATTAAGCAAAACCCTTAAGAAATATCCTTCTCTGTCCTTCACAGCCTCATCTTTACTTCCTTTGTCAAATCATTCCCATTCCTATATGAATGTTAGAAATTCTAGTGTTTTCCAGTGCGATTTTTCACCTTCCAGTTTCCAGCTATTTTTCTGTTTATTTCTGAGACTTTATTCATAATTTTCTGTGTGCCAAGAGCTTTTCTCTCCAGGTTGAGATTTTTCATTGGCTTTCTGGAATCTGTTATTTCATCTAGACATCTAGGAATGTGGTTTCTGGTAATACTAAACTTTGGAAACAAATTAGAGCCTCTTGAAAGATACCATTATATGTGAGATAGTAAATAGGACTTAAAGCAGTATCAGCTTAGCCCCTTTTAAACCACAGATGAAACTGGACTGGAAAGATGACGCAGAGATAAAGAGCATTTGCTGTTTTGCAGAGGACCTGGGTTCACGTCCCACCACCCACAAGGCATAACCACTTGTAACCTCATTCCAGGTGTTCTGCCATCCTCTTCCGGTAACCATGCAAGCATGTGGCGCACATCCATATAGGCCAGCACTCATGCATACACACAAAAAAAAAATTAATAAATCTTAAACATAAAATGCTTAAAGCTTATGAATGATTAACATTCCCAGAAGATATAGCATCATTTATTATATCAATAAGTATTGATTTGAATTTAAGTGGTGCCGCCTAAGTATATGTGAAAAACCATAAATGGGAACATCTAGTCAGATCTCAATACAATTCTAAACTACGATGTAAAAAAATAATATTTATGAAAAGACAATTGACGTTGAAAGTATTATTTCATTCAGCAATTCATCCAGAACACTACATAAATTTCAATTTCCAGAAATTTCTTTCAGGTCCTGAAGCCACTGACCTTCCTTAGACATCTGGTGTGCTTCTTAACTCTTAGCGGAGCAGAAAGAGTATGTTAGCAATCCCAAAATCCCAATAATAAGACTTCCCTCTGCACTTGCCTTCAGTAAGTATGACCAATAAACTCCGTATTTTTGCTTGGATATTCGAATGGGTTTACATCTAAGTTTATTGATATAAGACAGTTCATAAAATGAGGGCAGTAGCCATTAGAAGCATGTATCACCTGTAAATACTGAATTGGTAATTACTTGGAGATTGTGTTTGGATTGATCTCACATCCTGTTACAAGGCTTCATGCTTCTGGGTACAGGTGATAATAATGCAGACTGACTGAGTGGCAACAACTGAGTTCTGCCATAAAGATGAACCTTTGGGCTGCTATACTTGAGCTACAACTTCCCATTTAGATAGATACACAGATACATGGATTGAAAGGCTTTTGTACGTGTATTCTACACGTCAATTATGTGAAGAATATGGTCTACTAGCTTCCTTACACCTTTGGTTCTAATTAGAATGAAATCTTGACCAGAATTCTTAAATCATTTCTGCTACTCTATAAACTAATATGGTCACAGCTTTCTATAGCAGAACGAGGCTTGTAACAAACTCCTTTGCACCTGAAACGGTGGGAGTGGACTTTTTGGAAAAGAGAACTTAACAGTAGAAATAAATGTGTTAGAACAAACTCACTTCAATGTGTGGGAATAAAGTGGAATAAACGAATAATGAAAATGTCAACAACTTGATAAACATGAAGAGATTTCTAACATAGAAAATAGAGTCAGCCTAAACACACCATTCCGTTTAGTTTGTGAGACTGATAAAAGAGGAAATTAACTAACAAAAGCTATGTCAATAGAATGTCAAAACATCCCATCAATCAGTTGGCTGTTTTGTTTAATCGATGAAATAAATAGTCCCTTTAAGGCAACTCATTTTAACAGTGAAATCAATAAATATTTGACTGAATGCTTAACTTTTTAAAATGTCATACAGCAGTATGTCCTTTAAGGAATTTGCAAAACAGAAAAATCTCATATGTAGGAAGAAAATTAACACAATATGTAGAAAATTACCACCACCATCAAATAATTAACAAAGCCTACTGTCTCAGAGAAATGGAAAAGGGTAAGTTCAGGGATCCTTGTTTATTAAGAGACACTGAATAGTAACATCCTGTTTACCACACTGACTATAGATAATACCAAATGATGAATCAGCATAAACGAATTAACAAATACTGTGTTTCTTTTAGAAGGCTGTGTTAATATTATAGTACACCCTGCTTTTCTGTTGGACTGTTCAAAGATATACAGAATGCAATTGAAGCTGGGCTGAGGTCATAAAAGATAATCATGCTCCAGTACTATTTAATATCATCAAGAATAAATAACCACAAAAAATATCTAGATGTAAAAGATGGAAGACTAATAGAGTGAAATACTCCCTCTCCATATACAATAGGAAAAAGAAAAAAATTCAAAATTTTACCATTGCATTCTCTAAGAATAATTTACTCCTCCTAACAAATATTTCTAGAGTAAAAACGAGAGGTTACTTGTACTCTTGGGTGAAATTTTGCTTTAAAGATAATAATGCCTCATATTTTGTTTACTGTATACAAGTTAACTTGTGAACTCTGGAAAAGTGCAGTTTTACTTTAGTAAGTGTTCAAGACCTGAGGTAGAGTCTCAAGTGAGATTTTGTGTTCCTAACAAGCTCCAGTTACACCACCACTATGAGTCAGTGGAACACTTTTAAAGTTCTAGTTGTAAACTGAGATGAAAATATAGGTTCTTCCGTGGGAGAACTTATTCTATTCAAGGAGGAGATGGAGGGGGAGAGCAGGAGGAGGGATGAGAGGGGAATCTGTGGTTGATATGTAAAATGAATAAAAAAAATTAAAAAAGAAAATATAGATTCAAAAGTCATGTTAACTGATATTCAGTAAAACTGTGTTTTGTAGAAGATGTGAATTCTTAGAGTAGTGTAATGATGGAAATCTCACAATCCTTATTTACTGATTTGTCATGTGCTCTTTCCTCTAGACAATGAATAGAAAACACTTAGAAACAATCGTAAGGTGATCTCCTACTAGAGCTATAGCCATCTAAAATTTATAGTTATATTTTACTAGCTTAAACATCTTTGTAAATCTGTAGGTAAACTGCCTTGAAAATATGTTTGCACAATTAAGTTGAGGCCTTGAAACAACAAAGGGTAGCATTTAGCCTTCCACCACAACACTCATTTACCAAGTCACTACTGAGTAATTTATAGTTCAATCATTCTCAAGAAGCATAAAGTATGAAATATTCTCATACAGTACAAAGATGTTAAGCCAGTTAAAATAAAAAGATAGTTAGGAGAGTTTTAAATAATGATGTCTGGTGTACATGCACATACAAACTTTACTGTAGACAGGATGATGGAGATATTTAAGGAAATGAACTAAAATTTAAACTGCAACTTGTGGTGATATTGTGTTCCCCGATATATTGTGCATCCTAATAAACTTATCTGGGGTCAGAGAACAGAACAGCCACTAGATGTAGAGGCCAGAAAATGGTGGCACACTCACCTTTAATCCTCTGGAGGCAGAGATCCATCCGGATCTTTGTGAGTTCAAAGCCACACTGGAAACAGCCAGGCATGGTGACACATGCCTTTAATCCCAGGAAGTGATAGCAGGAAGCAGAAAGGTATATAACGCGTGAGGACCAGGAACTAGAGCCGGGTTAAGCTTTTAGGCTTTTGAGTAGCAGTTCAGCTGAGATCCATTTGGATGAGGACTCAGAGGCATCCAGTTTGAGGAAACGCGATCAGCTGAGGAATTGGTGAGGTGAGGTTAGCTGTGGCTGGTTCTGTTTCTCTGATATTTCAGTGTTCCCCCAATACCTGACTCTGGGTTTGTTTTTATTAATAAGACCTTCTAACAATTCATGCTACAGCAACTTGTAATAAAAAGTAGACATTTGGGAATTACAAAGAAAGTACGTGAGAAGCAGAATTCATTAGAAGGGAAGCTGAAATTGAGAGCTCAGAAGCAGAAGAGGAAGGCTCTGCATGCCCATTCTACGTGAGTGTTCTCTACATTTTGACCTGTTGACTGTAGACAATGCATTAAGATGTCTACAGCCTGAGGTATCCACAAGATGGGTTGATGTTCATCACAGTGCTTTAGGACCTAGTGTGAGATGCAGGTTGGTGGAGGTCTCCACATGATCTGAAGAAGACTGTATGTTAGAAACCTCTTCACAATGTTATGGCAGAAGCACAACCTTAAGTAGTCAAACAGACCAAGTTTGCTTATGCTATTATCCAAATTTTTTGTATTTATGCTAATTTTTAATGCATTTATTATATAAATTGTTGGGAAGGGAAGAGAGTGCTAGAATGTCAGATTGTATTGTGGATCCATTTCTACCCATTTTCATTGCATTCATTCTGATACTTTGTCAAAAGGGGCCACATATTTATGAAATATTATGCTTTCTTGGTAAATTGGTCATTTTTTAAAATCATGCAATGATTCTATTTATTTTTAGTGATGCCTTGTGTTTCTTATATTCTATTTTTCTGGATGATAATTCAAGCTCTTGGTATTTTTTCATGAGGATTTTCACAGTTGATTGATTTCCAAGTTTTAATAATTCTAAGCCATGTCTTTCTTAATAGCTAAGTGACATTATTCATTCTACTAAGTGTAATTTTCATCTGAAAATAGAGAATAAATTATATGTATTCATTGGTTACTGCAGGCAAACAAAATCATTCTTCAGACTAAGTTTTCAGAGAATTTCCTTTGATACTTTAAGCTAGCATCTGTAAAGTATATTTTATAAAGTATATTTCAGGTTACTGATGAATATTCTTTCATGCCCTATAATTAGAGGGTGAGTACCTCTATCATATGACATCCTGCTTTCTCTTGACATTAAGGAGTGTGAGGTAAGAGCTTTCATTTTAGTTTTGTCTTGTTTATTTGGTTTCCCATGTGTAATGCAGCTCAGTTTCTAATACAGTAAAAATGTGTGTGTACATATATTCATGTATATACATATATAGAGAGATACATGTGAAGTAAATTTGTTACGTACCTAACAGTGCCATAGAGGAAAAATTCTTTTGATTAAATTTTTCATTTTTGTAAATGTAAGTGACCTCTGTAGTTTCAGAAACTATTGCAAAACCATATTAGATAATATCTGAATTTGATTTAAAATTTCTCCTGCTTTCCCACATTTATTCTTTAATTCATTTTTTTCCTTCACAACCAAACTGAATCATTTTTCTTCTTATTTAAATAGCCTCTCCCTCCCTGTGTTTTATTCAGTGAGTCACACAAGACTTACATCTCTCGACAAAATGCCAAACCCTCTTTTAATTCCTTCTCCCTCACTTCTGTCTTAAGCTTTCTCTACCTTTGTTGATACTCTTGAGTTATTAATCAATTAGATCTGAGTTCGCTAAACATGCTCTGCTCCTCAGCCCCAATAGGGCAATCTGAATCTTGAGCAAGCTTGCAAGCAACCTGGGGTTACCAATTTTGTTTTCCTTTGTTTAATAACATGTAGAAACAATCCCATGATTGTGTAAGTTGGCATTAAAACACTGATGTAGTAAAATGATAGGACAAATAACATTGGTTCACATGGCTAGAATGTTGACCTAAGCGTGTATTCTGAAACTTCAGTCTATAGTAAAGTTAATCTGAGACAAGGATTATTCAAATCTTAGTTCAAATATAGTGGAGTAAAACTGGATAAAAATTTAGCTTATTACTTATACCTGTTTTACAGGGATGTTGCTAAGCTTCAAGTGACAATAAGGTTAATAAAGTATGTGTCAACATTGCTATGGTAGTTGAGAGAGAAGCAGAAGTAAAGCATTGCTGACACATGATTCCATCCCATATTTCAGCCTTGAATCCTATCATCTATAATGTGATGTTTCAATGAGAGCACACCCTAACACTTGCAGAGGGTGGGTCCTTCTGGTCTGCCAGATGCACTCAACAAGGTGTGCCTCAGAGGGTGACTTTGCATCGAAGAAATAATACGTATCTTGGTCCTTGCCCAAAGGCAGGGCTCTGTGGAAGATAGAACATGTAATCCACATATGTGGCCTTTGCCCTTACCAATCCGATTATGTTCATGCAGAGAGAGAGAGAGAGAGAGAGAGAGAGAGAGAGAGAGAGAGAGAGAGAGAGAGAGAGAGAGAGAGTGGGGAGAGAAGGAGAGGGAGAGATTTTTACCAGAAAGAAACCTGGAAATTGGGTGTTTGTTGCAGTAGATCCCTTTCTTAGATGTAGACAGCTTTGGAAACCATATAGGAAAAGTTGAAGATAGCACTTGCTCCCTTAGAAAACTAGTTGGAAGACTATGGCAGCATTGGGCACAGGAGAAAGGGCATGTTGATGTGTTCCATAAAGGAGCTAGAAGGAAACGAGAGTTGATTATGGAAAATACAAAATGAGGGGCTTATGACTTTATATACTGAAACTGTAACTACAACACAGGATGGTTTAAGGAAACATGGGTTACACACAATATCTGGCCATTGTCTATTGCATACTGTTTTCAAATATATAAATGGTAACACAGAATTTAAATCATAGATTTTTTTAATATGCAAAGAAATGCAATAAATTTTGAACTTCTGTGTGGTGACTTATCTAGGAGAGTAGACAGGAGTATTTTTTATTATATCTTGATCTTAGAAAATAGCAAACACTACATATTTTAAATATAAATAAAAAAATTAGAATTCAGCCCATTCATGAAAACCATCACCACATAGCATGTATCATTCAAATGTGTTTTATAATCATCTACTGAGATAATTAACTTAAGCATTTCACAAAACATTTTCCAACCAAAAATTCTCTGAAGAATTGACATTTGAAATAATTCTTTGCTTAAATTATTTTTGGAAAATTGTGTTGTACTTACCTATTCTTTTGTTACAAGTAAAAGTAACAATTAACTTTTCAGAATCTCAAAGAATTATTATAGTATGAAACTTACTAGGTTTAAATCAAAGTTTCGCAAACCTAACAAACCATGGAATCCCATGTTTGAAATGATAATTTTTAGAATCTGGGGAACTCAAGTTTTCAAAATTCATAGATCTGAGTATTTATTGCAACATACCGAGTTGCAACATGTTATTGTGGTGTGTTTTATCTTCTTAAATTTTAACAGTTTCAGCCACCATCTCCCAAGGTTATAAGGATTGGTGTAAGATAAAAACATGGAGAACTCACACCTTAGTTGGTACATAATATTTATTTAACGAGTAATAGTTCACTTGGTGATAAATATTACAATTGATTTTGTTGGATGTTGAGATTTTAGAGATACATTTACCATGAGGAAAGCCACTTCATGTGCAGATGAGATGGCTTAGCCAGTGCAGTACTTGACATAAACAAGATTATCTGAGTCAGGATTCCCAGATCCCTGTGAACACAGAGCACAGTAGTGCATGTCTGTTATCCCAGGGCTCCTACTGATACGTGGGACACAGATACAAGAGAATGCCCCAAAGCTCACAGGCCTGTGAGCCTGTTACCTGCAGTTGCAAACAAGAGATCTTGCCTCAATCAAGAAAAGAAAGGACTCCAAAGTTATATCCTCTGATCTCCACACAGGTGCTATGGAACATACATATGCCTGCACTCAGAGACTTGAACATGCACACACATGTACAACATACACACACATTCACAAATATATAAAAGGATAATTGCTTTCTAACTCTTTTTCCTTGATATCCATAATCTAAATAACGTATGTATATATGTATGAATTAAACATGTTATATTTCAAATAGAACCCACAATGAATTAGATGTTTAAAATGAAAACTAATTGTTATGACCCCTAAGGAACTCTATCTTCTATAATACTGTAAGTTAAATTTGAATTTTAGGTTATGAATATACTTCAACAAAGTGAGGTGCTAACAGTTCAGTAACACATATCTAAACGAATTAACACAAAGCAAAGAATGTTACCTAAAAATGGAACAAAACAAGGTGGATATTTCATATGAGAAACAGCTATCTTGCTGTGTGGTGTCTTACTCTATACTCACAAACGCAATTTTTCACTAAGAAATTTATCTGGCTGGGCTAGCAAGGTGTCCTAGCAGGTCAAGGTGCTTGCTGCACAAGCTTGGCAACCTGACCTTGATTCCCAAAACCCACTCAAAGGTCTAAGAGAGAATCAACTCCACAAAACTGTCCTCTGGCCTTCACACTGGTGCCACAGCGTAGTGGCTCCCCTGCCACACACACAATAAATTTTAAAAATTAAAAGATTCATCCATCTGGTTGGTGTTCATAAAATGCATAATATTTAAGGTGATTTACTTAGTGATTGTCAGAGACCAGCAGCCACGCTTTGAATGCTATACTGGCAATTCAAAATCATATTAGAAATGGGTATTTTGGTTGTTACAGTGCTTAATAGAAAAATGCAATTCCTATTAAAAAAAAACATATCTTTTGGTAATCAGAAATCCTTCCATATGTTTTCTTCTTGAATAATTACATTGGGATTCCTGAACACATACCTCAGATCTTAGTTCCTAATTTCTGTCTTTTTGTGGCTGGACACCAAACTACAAAATTTTATGTCAAAGCTGATGATTGATGATTAAATTAGCATCTTCACATATTCAAAGATTCTTTGACTGACACATTGATAAGCCATGTTTATTCATTAAAAAGATTATACTAAATTTTCAGATAGTGTATAAGAGAAAATAAAACAATCAGATGCTAAATAAGCTCTTACTGTCTGTGAATACCTGCATATGTTTCCTGAAAAAGAAGGGAGCAACTGAACACAGATGAAATGTGAGAAGAAGCCACTGGGTAAATAAATGTGGGTTTAAAAGTCTCCAGGTTGGGATAGCTAAATTGATTCATAATCTCTACTTATATATGCTGTTCAATGGGTCAAGTGCACAACCTCACAATGTTGCCCTGAATTTGTAATGAGTGACCTGTGCAATGTGATTATAAAAATGGGGAGAGGGAAACAAGAGTAATGTGGAAATGAATGAAACAAAGCACTCACTATGCATGTGAACAAGCATCTCAAACATCGTAAGCTTTGTAAGGACATTTACTGGGTACTGCTGTGCTCCATCCTTAACTGCAGGTCTGTGGATACTGCTCTGAAATATTCAGCCCAAATTCTGTGCCTTACAGGACTATTGAGAATGCTTCCGAGGATATAGCTGTCACAGGCTCTGATTGTGAAGTGACATTTCAGAAAGGTCCTGAGAGAACGTTCCGGCGAATGTGGTTATGTTCCATGTTCTCAGGGTTATTATATTTGTCAGTTCTCGTGTTGCGAAATTCTGGATGGAAGACACAGAGACTTTTCTATTGTGTGTTCACAGACATGTGAGCTGCTCTCTTAACATCAAACAGAATACACAAGAAAGGGGGAAAAAGACAATAGTTAGGTTTTTTTTATATACATTTTTATTTTATAATTAACTTAATCCCATATATCAGCCACAGATTCCCCTGTCCTCCCTCCTCCCACCCCCCATTCCCACCTCCTCCAAGGCAAGGTCTCCCCTGGGGAGTCAGCCTAGCCTGGTAGACTCAGCCTAGACAGGTCCAGTACCCTCCTCCCTACACCAAGGGTGAGCAAAATGTCCCAGCATAGTCCCCAGGCTCCAAAAAGCCAGCCCATGCACCAAGGACAGGTCCCGACTCCACTATCTGGGGGCCTCCCAAACAGTTCAAGCTTATCAACTGTTTCACTTATCCAGAGGGCCCAGTCCAGTTCCATGGGGGCTCCTCAGTCTTTGGTTCACAGTTCATGTGTTTCCAGTTGTTTGGCTATTTGTCTCTGAGCTTTTTCCAATCATGATCTCAATATCTCTCACTCATGCAATCCCTCCTCTCTCTTGCCAATTGGTTTGAAACTAATAATTCATTGGCTTTCTTCTCAGATAGGTTACTGGAATATTTACAGAGAGTCCCAGACTGAATAACAACATCAGCTCTTCAGTAAATAATTCTAGTGTTTCAGAATATTTCTAGAACTGTCCACTACTTTAATCCAAAGTGAAACAGTCATGGGGATTACAGGTGGATTACTAGAAAACATAAGTGGTGTGTTATCTGTTAGTACAGAAATGCAAGATGTTTTCAATTCAGAAATAACAGATTTCCTTAATCTATTGTATTTTCATTTTTCATATCTTGTAACAAATGTGCATTTAATTTATATTTTGTGATGAGTGGTGTGGAACTGATCCAAATTTGAATTAAGTATTTTTACATGGACTCAATGGTAGTTATGGAAGTTTGTACTTCTTAGTGTCTAGTAAGTGAAAAACCTCATTTCATAAGTAAAGAAAGTGTCAAGCCCTGTGGTTATAATGTGTTTAGTTATGAGATTGTAGACAAAGTCATTAAAATGGATCATTCAAGTAAAGCTGTGCTACAATAAAAAAGGAAAATCCAAATAAGATTTGAAGGAAAATGTGTCTCAGTGGTGAATGTGGTGCAGGAGACAAAGGAAAATCATTAGGTATGAAGTGAATTTACAGATTAATAATCAGTAATGAGGTAATTATAGAACTTTCAAGATAAACAGAAGGTTAAGGCGACTAAAGAGATTCTGATAGTTGAAAGGTTAATAAAATAAAAACCAAAGAAGATAAAATACAATTTCTGGGAACACTACATTTCAAGTTTGTTTTTAAATAGCAGCATAAAGTCATTGATAACAGAATTCTTCAAAATCTTGCTGCCAGTTAGAAAACTATGTTGAGCCAGGCAGTGGTGGCGCACGCCTTTAATCCCAGCACTCAGGAGGCAGAGCCAGGCAGATCTCTGTGAGTTCGAGGCCAGCCTGGACTACCAAGTGAGTTCCAGGAAAGGTGCAAAGCTACACAGAGAAACCCTGTCTCGAAAAACCAAAAAAAAAAAAAAAAAAAAAAGAAAAAAAGAAAAGAAAAGAAAGAAAAGAAAATTATGTTGAATTAGCATTTTAATTTTTAATAAATTATTTCACCTAGAAAATGTTATATAACAAGCCAAGGGTAATGGCTAAGCCAATCTAGAAGTACATAAAAACAAAAAAACCAAAATTATTAAAGAGGTCATCGTGTCATGGATACCACCATACCACCACTTAGATAAAAGAAAGGAAGGGCTCTGAAATCAGGACAGATGAACTGACAGAGAGAAACACTGAAGAAAAAGTAAGGTACACAGACAAGATACTTCTCAGATCCTCTGTTATTCTCAGCTGTTATTATCTCTGTTATTATCACACTGTGCACACAATAAGGATGAGTAAATACTTGGAGGCGGATTGATCCTTCTGCAATTAAGGACAGTAGATGACTTAACCGATTACCACAAGGAAATTAGGCTTATGTGTTAGTTTCGTTTTCTACATTGATTTACTTGGAAAAAAAATCTCTCTGGTAGTAAAGTCTTTATTATTTCTTTTGAAGAAATTTCAATTTAGAAAAATCGAATCTTTATATTCATTATATTGATTATAATTTTGCTGATGAAGGATTAATTACTTCAGTGTATGAATTATGATTTCACCAAAAAAATGTGGAGGATAGATTCTTGTCATTAGAGGTCATGAAATCAATTAATCAATTCATAATGTTAATTTTTCCTAAGGCTCTGTATGTTCTCCAGGATTTCTTCACTCCACTTACCGTGCCTTCATCTCTTTCTTCAATCTTACATCATTCCAAACCCCTAATGCATACCCATCACCCCATTTATCCAGCAAAATGGTATTTCTTAGTCCAAATTGTAAATTTGATTGTACAGGTGTTGACATTACAACCATCTTCATCTGTAATGTAGAACCTATTCACAAACACGCAGCATCTGCCTTCACACACACACACACACACACACACACACACACACACACACACACACACCATTGTTCATATGTAACACATTGTAAACAATGAGCTTCTGTCATCTGCACTCTGAATTTTATCTTTGCAGCACAAAGGCCGCAGCAGAGACTTTTGGAGAGCTGGAAAAGATGGCTTAGTGAGTCAGAGTACTTACTGCACACACATGAGTACCTGTATTTAAATGCTAGTACCCTAGTACATTTGTGCCTGTAGTCAGAGCACTGTGAGTGGAAAAGACAGGAGGACAGCTGAGGCTTGCTGCCAGCTGCCTAAATCTAAGTTAAGTTAGTGACCCTGACTTATGAGAATAAGGTCCAGAGTGATAAAGCAGGACATCTGTTGTCTTTTCTGTCCTCTGTGCACATGTGCGCCCAACACAAGTGAGTACAGAAGCACATACATGCACATAACTTCAATGGATACATATATATATACATATATACATACATATATACATATATACACATAGTACATGCATACAGTAAGAACACACACAGAGACACTCACACAGACATTTGGAAGTCATTTGGTCTTTGACATCTAGTTTTAATATGAACTGCAAGAAGAGCCGATCTGGAGGTACCAGCACCAGGTGACCTTAGCCACAGACATAATGAGTTTTCAGGTTCTGTGAAATCAAGTAACAACTTTGAAGGTCAGGGCCATTACATTCCACTGTCATTGGAATCCAGTGACGGCTGATGTCACTGGAGCCATTGACTGGACTACAGAATAAATGAAAGGGCAGAGGGTGCTAGCAGGGAACCTAAGAGAAAGAGAAGCCAAGTACGGTGCCATAATGGTAAAGAGAAGGGTGATCTGAAAAGTAAATCAGTGTCAACAGTTGGATTAGCTGACACAGAGGGCATTGATGATTTTGATAAAACTGTTGACTGTACATAGTATGTTACTATGAATAAAAAGGAACTATAATAAAACCAAGGAAGAGATCCTCTGATTTTGATGGAAGAGACTTCCTGTTCCTGAGAGGTATAACGCATGTAAAAAGAAGCATCATGTGTGTGGCACAGACAAGAGTATGTGTGTGTGCATAGCTTTCAGGGAGCTGCATGAGTTTGCATGGTGCAAAGGCAATGACTGATGTACCCTGTTTTGATGCAAAAAGATACATCAAACACTGAGAAGGTTAGTTAATTTAGGCATGAAAAGGGACAAATATTATCCTTCCAGGCCTGCTTTAAATCTTTTCAACTTCCCTAAGATCCTACCACGTGTTTGATTTCCTTTAAAATATGTACAGAAAATTTCTTTGGGAAGTTTAGGAGATCTCTCTATTTATAGTCACATCTTTCATGGACATCTTCAAATATGATGTCTGTTCACTACCTATGTTATTTCATCTTGACTGTCTTCTATTTTTCCTACTATTATGCCAAATAAAATGTGTGCATTATAAATCAAGGATTCACTTATGTTCTCTCTCTCTCTCTCTCTCTCTCTCTCTCTCTCTCTCTCTCTCTCTCTCTCTATTTTTTCACTTTTTGATATAGAAACATTCACAAATTTCCATGTCATCTTTGCATAGGGGTCATGCTAACTTTGGACAATTCCAATTATGATAGATATGCTTCTTAAACAAGCACTATAACTCTTCAGGGGGTTCTCTTTCTCTTATTTCTTTCATGTTGAAAAGATGAATAGATTTAACTATTTTTTTCTTTCTTTTTCTTATTTTTTTTAGGTTTTTGAGACAAGGTTGCCCTGTATTTCCCTGGCTATCCTAGAACTTGCTCTGTAGAACCAGTTTGACCTCAAACTCAAACATCCACCTTCCTCTGCCTCCTGAATGCTCGGATTAAAGACATGTGCCACCATCATCTTGCTAACACTGTTAAGCACTGCCTCCAACTCTGGCATTACTAGGGAACATCATCTGCCTCTTAATGTTTGGGGTGGTGAGCTTAGTCTTTAACTCTATCTTATGTTTGTGGGTCTGCCAATCATGTTCTCTCTGCCTTAGTTATCAGTAAACTAACTAATAATAGTGCTCATTTCAAACCATGGCAAGAACTGAACATAGTAACAGATCTATCTCAAATAAAAGCTTGTCTTACAAGCATGACATGTAGATATATTCATTAAATGTAAGACCTTATTTTTATTGTTTTTGTACAAAGATGTGGCCATATACTTAACGATTGTTTTTCACTTTGAAAACTAAAGAACAAGTAACATGCTCATTAACTGATTACTAGTCAAACTTCTTTTATTTAGGCCACTGAAGCATTAAACTTGTTTGGAAATTTAGAAGTATAAATGTATCAGGAGAAAGTTCTTATCAGTTTTCTAGAGCTGCTGTAGCTAAGCGTAGCATACTATGGCTTAAATGACAAACAAATGTCATTTGTCATTCTCTTAAATTTGGAAGGCATGCCTAAAAAAGTCAAGGTGTGAGGAATTCTGCTATGTACTGAGACATTTCTTTTGCTATGAGATGGCTGCTTTCTTTCTATGTCTTCATTGCATCCTCTTTCTGTATGTGTTTTGACTTAATCCCTCTCTCTTACAATCATATTGGATTGGCATACACCATAGTAATATCTTTTAAACCTAATTATGTCTTCAAAAATCCTATCTCCAAACTCAATCATTTTCTAAAGCATTCAGACGTTACAACTTCAACATGTGAGAAAACCCCATTATGTCTCTGTGGTCATGAGTTTCTTGAGATGATATGTTAGCAATGAAACAGAATTAACTGAAAATATAAAGTCAGTGTCTGTCCCAGGGAGTCAGGTGGGAATATCATATTGTAGGGAGGGCCTTCCAAGAAAGTCTAAGTGGAGGTGTAGGGGGACAGAGCACATTGCCTAGAGCTGTAACTTACAAGTGCCTTCTCAAGAATGACGGTACCAAAATAGTTGTCAGAGACCTGCATTCCAACTCCTGGATGGCAACAGGAGCTAAATCATTACAAAGATATAGATGAAAAATGCTCAGTGCTTAGGCCTGGGCTATTTTTAAAGTCTGTAAAGTTTCTGAATCACCTTATGCTTATGTGAAACTTTCCTAAATTGTTTTGGGTCCTATTTACTTTGATAGTATGGGAAACTACATTGCAATGTGAATACAGTTTTCTTTCTTCTAAAATCAAATGGCTGTTTTTCAGGATTCACAAAGAATAAAGGTTTTATGTGGAAAGTAAAATCTAAACAATGACTTCTCCATGAAAAGATCTGTATCCTGCATGAATTATCTGGATCTTCCTTAAGCTGTTATTTCAACTGGAAAAACACCAGAGGAATTGAATCTTTCAAATTCTTTATACCATTGTACCTTTTCTGGACACGTTTCTTGCAAAGATAATCATGCTCAGTCTATTGCTTCCAGTTTTCTGGCATGGGAAGAAAATCTCTCACTTTAAAGACTTCTGGTCATGTGCCTATGATTTTGTACTGTGTGTGTGTGTGTGTGTGTGTGTGTGTGTGTGTGTGTGTGTGTGCAGGTGATCTGTGTCCCCAAGGGTCACATTGAAGCACCTAGGTTTTTCTGTGTCTTAATTTCTTTTCAACACATAGACGTGAGACTATATAGTCTGCCAAGTTCTACTATTCAGCTATTGTGACACTATGCTAATAAATTATTTTATTTTGTTCAACTCTTAGTTATTCCAGACTAACTAGATACACTCCTTCATAACTATATAGTTCAATAACTGTATAATTTTATGGAATGTTTCAGTAAGAATGAAAGGATACTCAGGCTTTTGGGGGAGTGGGAGATTTACCAGAGATTCATAGCACACAGTAAAGTCTCACTCAAAAGATTTACTAAGCCAAGTCACAAAATGGTTCCCTCTGAGCTGGAACCAGAGACAGTGGTGAGTCAAGCTGGGATGGCAGTTTATATAAGACAAGCAGGAGTGTGCACAAATAGAGATGGAAAAGTACTGCAGTTGTTGCTGAGTTATCAAGGACAAGGGTCAGGAAACTACTAGTTCCAGAGTTAAGCTAAGTTCAGGGCCTTAGCAACTTTCCATTTTTTCAACAAAGAGAAGTTCCTGAATTATTATTTTTGCATATTTCATTTTTTTAAAAGTTACAAGACACTACAGTAAAAAGCAGTATAGTTGTAGAATATGCATAGAACAAAGAGGTAAATTTAACAGAAATTGTTAATATCTAAATCAGTGAGAAATAACAAATATTCATCTTATTGAAGTTTTATAAGCACCTTCCAAAGAATACGCAAGGCTGGGGCTGATGGAATAGTGGAATCACTGTTCTGAGAGAGAAAAACTGTTTTGAAGGTTTAGAATGAGGATGGGTATGATTCATATGTCTTGTGGAGACAAGCTAGTTTAGAGTGAGGTCAAAAGTTGAAGAACAGTAGAGAACAGCTTGAAAAGTAAAATAGAAAGACGCTGAACCCTGGGTCTAGGTGGATCTTCACAGCGTGGGATGCAGGCTTTATCTAACAGGTAATGAGGCTCCCAAACAAAGAGGCAGCTTGACAACATGACATTCCGAAAATGAAGTACTACATCATGATGATGATTTGCCTTGGGGGATGTTAAGGTTAAGAAGGCCTCGATTTTTTCGTTTGTGAATTTACTAGAGTGAGGACTTGAGTAAAAGCAAGAAAAAGGTGCATAAAGAGACAAGCTGTGCAGATGGAATCAGCACAATAGATTTGAGAGTGGCTTAGATAACAGAATTAAAACCCATGGTATCCATCATGGTTTCCACATTCACTGTCTACATTATGCTATTCCCAGTAACAGAGCTGGAGTAACTAGGAAAGGGATGGCTGAGAGAAAAATCAATCCAAGCCTAGCTTAATGAGATGTGATTGGAGGACCGAGAAGAACAAACACAATGGCAGATGCAATTACAGGTCAGATTGAATGTTCTATATAAATCTACTCTAGTATGGTGAAAGTATAAAAAGGCACAGAAAATAATCATAGCACAAGCAAGAAACTCACAAATGGTGTTAGCCATTTGTGTTAAGGCTTATCCCCCTCTCCTCAGATCTTAAAAAATTGCTTTCAAAGTGTTGGTTTCATGAAATATTACCCAAAATTTAAACTCTCAAGAGATTCAGAATCAAAGTTTCTTGCTGATCTTCTGCCTCCTCCCTCAACCCTCATTATCCCTTGAGGTAAGCCTTAAAAACTGAATTCTTCTTAGCCAACTTAGAACTTAGATTCTGGAATCTCTTTTTTCAAGAGCAAGACTGAAGGCGTAGTCAATGTTGCAATTTCTCTGTCTTTCCAAGTAACTTCTAGCCAGCAGTTCTCCCATTCTGCCCTGTCCCATACCCAGGAAGAAGAAATGTTATAAACAAAAAAACAGAAATTAAATAAATCAGTAAATCTTACTGGAAATCTTTAACAAATTCCCCCACTCTGTCAACTGCTATTAAAACATACTTTTCCCGTCAAATCACATTTCCTAATGGCTGCCCACAAATCTTTAAACCTAAGCATCAAAATGCTTTACATATAATCCATCATTAGTTATAAGCAAAAAATTTTTATGAGTCTCTTAGCATCCTGCCTTTTTATAGTAGAGGTGTTGGTTATGGCCTTTTATTATAGGTGGAGAAGATATTACTCCATTTTCTTAACCTTCATAAGTGAATAGCCTGGAGTTCTAAGTTCCATCTGCATCTCCATCAGAACAACACTCCTTGGCATTTGAGGTCTTTCAATCCCTGCACTGTCTGATTTTAAGTACTCCATTGCCTCCAAAGACCAATAAGGTCAACTTTAAAGTGATAAGCACCCTCAGTAGCTCAGACCTTTCATACACCCTCCCTTTAGAGTTTTCATGTCATGAGTATGCAGTTGGAAATCATTTTGAAGTAGTTTGATTTTTAACAGCAAATGTGACTGATATTCAGTGATATGTAGTAAAGTGCTAGCGTGCTTCTACTTGGCAGGTTTGTGGATAGAGTTCTACTAAGATAATCACACAGCTTCAAAACATATCTGGTAATGTTACTTCCTTCATAGTGGTTTTTTTTTTGTGTGTGTGTGTGTGTAAGAGAGGGAGGGAGGGAGAGAGGGGGGAAGGAGAGAGATAGAGAGAAAGAGCTTTTGCGAGGGAGAGAGAGCTTTTAATATTTCTAGAGGACTTGAAGCAACTGCTTTCTCTCTTAAAATGTTGACAATGTCAAATATTATGCACACACACAATCTTCTGAATTTTACTTTAAATGAGGTATTAAACCATCTTATTTTTGTACTGAATAATTTAAAACCTTACAGATGTTAGCTTTACTTAAAAAATAGTATGCTAATAGCTTCCCATATAAATTATTGTTTAACTCTAGACTTTCTCTTTCAAGAATTTATCTTAACTATTAAAAATAAAGGGGCTATATAATAAGAAAAATGATTATTTGATTACCTCTGTATACCCACAAAAATGCCCCTAAATACTTAATACTATGATTAAAAACTATGATTGAAATCCCAAACTAATCATGCTTTGATGAAAATCTGACTAGTTCAAAAATAGTTCATGTGAATATTATGGTTTAAGAAAATAAAAAAAAATGATTAAAGGTATGTGGCTAGTCATACCAAAAATTTTCTTAGCCTAGTAACAACTATGGAAATCTTGTTTAATTTACATAGCTAATTGTAGGATTAATTCGAGGAGGCTAAATATAAAATTAAATTAAAAAAACATTTTATAACATTCATGATAGGTTGAAAGTACTTTCTAGGATAAAACGTAAGGAAACCAGGGAGAGAAGTTTAGGTTTATAAAGTCCACTTACAAATGTTGTGAGGAATCAGATCTGGTATGAGACTCATCAGATGGTTAAAGTGAATTTCATTTAACTTTAAGAGAACCTGCTTTGGGTTTGAAAGCATAACTGTTGTCAATCACACTAAGACTTTCCTAAATTCTGATGGCGAAAGTCTCTAGTTCTGGCTTGTCTTGTTTTGTGTTAGTACGTACATCAATAAAGAGGCTAGCGGTGCTTTTGGTGAAAGTACTGTTCTTTGTGTTTAAAAAAATGAGTAGTTTTGAGTTTGAATAGCTAAGAAACATGCTTAGAAAGAATAACAAGATGATTGTATGTTTTCTTGTGACCCTACAGTCTTCATATGATCTTTAATATGACAGGGGGCATTGGACAGAATAGAAGTACTTGCTCTTGTAATGGACAGGTTAGATGCTGACTCTGCACAGGTGTTTAATAGGGCTTGGTGGGAACTTAGAAGATGAGGTGGAACAGTAAGTCACTGCTTCCATCCAATCATCACTTATTGTGAATCTATGTCAGTCTGAGTCTGAGAAATGCTCAGCCCAGTGGTCATCTGAACACCATTCCACCTGGATGAGCAGTTACTTATGGAAGGTCTAGCATGGGATCTTTGGTCAATTATTTCCAGAAGCTTCCTTGTTGGCCTATGCTTTTAAGAACAGGTAACAAACTTCCTTAAATATAAACGGGAAAAACTCTGAGAAAAAAAATAAACCTATACAACTCTAAGGGGAATCTCAAAGTAATTAAATGTAAATGTATTAGTATTAATATAGATTATGTCCACAAAACATGAAGCACAAAGTTATTTTCACTTATACTTCCCTAATGATGGTATAATTTTACTAGGGTAGCCTGGGTTTTACTCAACTCCACCAGTCTGAGACACATAAAGTCAGAGTTTAAAACACTTACCTATCTTCTTGACTCCATCAGGACATCTTTACCCTGATTCACAAACATCCCATCTTCAACTATGATTGTCATGCAAAGGACAAATGTATTCATGTAGATATGTCTCTTGACCACCATGCCTGCTGCTTCTACCAGAGTCTCAGAGTCAGCCTGTGATTTGCTTACTAACATCAAGGTCAATGTTGCTTTCTGAGTCATTGCCTTTCTATGAGCTCATAACACTTGCTTCTCTGACCTCCTTTGTTCTTTCTCTTCTATAACCCAGGCAGTATCCACAGTCATACTTCATATCAAGAAACACACTCACTGTGCCTCTCACCATCTGTCGAAATTCTGGTGCCTGTGATCTCACACACTGAGCAAGCAAGCACTTAAAGATTCCTACCATACAATCATGTGAAGTCATCGTGGGATCACTTTGATTTTGCTTAAGTAAATTCATAATCCATACTTCTCCACTTTCCATTTTTCTGAAATTTGTCAATCAGTATTGAAGAATGAATGAGAAAATCAAAGTAAACGATGTGAAATCATAGCTTTCCTCGGCCAAGTTAAAAATATTTTAGTCACAATATTATGTTTATATTAGGAAGGAAGACTTAAAAAATGGACCTGAAACATGTATTCAGGGGTATTACACACTGATATGCACTTGACAATAAGTATGAAATGGGCCGGGTGGTGGTGGCGCACGCCTTTAATCCCAGCACTCGGGAGGCAGAGCCAGGCGGATCTCTGTGAGTTCGAGGCCAGCCTGGGCTACCAAGTGAGTTCCAGGAAAGGCGCAAAACTACACAGAGAAACCCTGCCTCGAAAAACCGGAAAGAAAAAAAAATAAGTATGAGATGGGTAAACTGAAGTTTACTTTGCAGCACAGTTATAATATCTATGGTGTCCTTCTCTCTCTTCTCTGTTCCCATGAAGATTTTTGTAGTTCTTCATGAGAGGAAGTAAACCTTACTAATAGGTGCAAACAAAGCACAATGAAAAATAAGAGTGCCAGACTCACAGCTGGATTCTAGGATTTACAGGAAGAAAACAAACAGTTCTCCAAGATGAGCCATACCAGCAGGAAGCTATGAGGCCTCAAGACTACTGAAAAAAAAATCTAACAATGACACTTCTCTGCTAAAGGTGAGTTGGGAACATAAAATTGGTCACATAGCAAATACTTGTATGATCCTGCCACAGAAACCTAACACTGCAAAACAGAGCAGCCTCTAGATAGAATAGTGCCAGCATTTAAGAAATATTGAATGGACTGAACCAAAGTGAATCCAGATGCATGATGTTCCATCAATTCAATAATCAGAAGAAATGGACATGTATCTCAGTGGACCTGTCTTCTTATGTTCATGAGATATTTTAAATTTGATTTCACATACATTTGTAGAAGACAAGAAGAAATCCAACAGCTACCCTCTTAAAATTCCATCAGTGTCTGAGTATACAAAGGATGACTTATTTTGTTAAATCTGGAGAGTACAGTACCTGACAGGTGGCATCCTGCAAGATGGAGTTACGATGGCTTAAGTGTCAGAGAACTAGTCTCGTTAGAGGAGTGCATACAGAATCAAGGACTGTATATAGAAACACTGCAATACAGCTTCTGTGTTCTCAAAATTGTGATGATATGTGCAATTTAGAAGCCATTTCAATAGCTCTTATGTGCAGATAGACAGACTGATAGACATAAACAAGTGATAATAAGAAATCGTTATTGCTAAGAGAAAGCATATTACTTCCATTTAAAAAATGTCATGGTAAGAAACCATTATTGCTAAGAGAAAGCATATTACCTCCATTTAAAAAAATGACACGATAGCTAAATTATTTCTTATTGCATTTCACTTACTCTTTGAGAAGTCTGGATGAGCCTGACATCATTTTCCAAGACATAATGCAATGGAAAAGCAACATGGAGGTCCCTGTGAATTGTAAGTTCCTACAAAGGTGAGCATTTGATACTTGCAAACACTTCACAGAGCTTAATGTAGGGCTTGGATATCAGGAAGTTTTATTGATTTGCTCTGTAACGTCCCTGGATTTGCTAAGTCTAAATGATTAATCACCCAATTGAGGTCCATCACTTAACAAGGTAATTAATGGACATTTACTTCTTAGCATAACCATGACTAAAAACTCAGTGAACACTATTTTCTAAAAAGATTAATTCATTGTATTTTCAAATAGTTTTAAAGTTTTTATTATATACATTTTTTATTTAAGAAAATTTTTTATTCATTTTACATACCAACCACAGATCCCTCTCTCATTCTTTCTCTCACTTTCATGAGTTTCTATGAGACTGATTCAGTTGTCTTTGTAGATTTCTCCATCATAATCTTGACTCCCCTTGCTCATATAATCCCTCTTCCCTCTTTTCAATTGGACCCTCAGAGCTCGACCTGGTACTTGGCTGTGGATCTCTGTATCTGCTTCCATCAGTTACTGGATGAAGGCTCTATGATGACGGTTAGGATATCCATCTTCCAAACCCACTCATTCCCCAGGACCTCACTGCTAGAAGAGGTCTTTCTGTACTCTGTGAATATGTGTTGCTATGATTAATTAATAAAGAAGCTGCTCTGGCCTACAGCAAGTCAGGTTATAGCCAGGAAGGAAATCCAGGAGAGAGACAGGAAGAGGAAGGGAGGAGTCAGGAGTCACCAGCCAGACACAGAGGAAGCAAAATGTCAAGGCAGAACTGAGAAATGGTACCAAGTCACATGGCTAAACATAGATAAGAATCATGGGTTAATTTAAGTGTAAGAGCTAGTCAGTAATTAGCCTGAGCTAATGGTTGAGCAGTTATAAATAATATTAAGCCTCTGTGTGATTATTTTATAAAAGGATGTGGAACTGTGGGTGAGAGATTTGTCCCAACTGCCAGCCAGGTGGGACACTGGAAATCTTCCAACTACACCTTACTAACTCCCTAAGACACAGACTCCACCAACTCCAATTAAATCAAGAGTGACTGTTCTCCCAGTCAGTCAGCCCAGTCTATTATATACATTTTATTTTTCTAGAGAAATACATGTTAATTGCAACAACTTTTACATATTTCCCTTCCCTTCCTCCAAACCCTCCATGTACCCCCTGCCCTGTTCTCTTTCAAATGTATGGCCTCTTTTTCTTTATTTGTTGTTACATATCTGTTGTTCAAATGTTAAATGTTCTTATGATAAAAAACTCAGAGCCAGATATTGGGGTAAAAACTGAAAGATGAGAGAAGCAGAGCAAACCACAGCCAACCTCACCTTGCCAACTCCTCAGCAGATCCTGTTTCCCTGAATCCTCAGACTGAAAGTCTCTGAGTTCTCACCCCTGAGGTTCTCAGTTGAACTGCTGCTTGGTTCCTGTCTCCTCAAGTTTACATACCTTTCTCTGTCCTACAGTCACTTCCTAGGATTAAAGGCATGTGTGCTTCCTAGTACTGGGATTAGAAGTATGTTCCACCACTGCCTGGTTCTGTCTCAAGTGTGGCCTTGAACTCACAGAGATCCAGACAGATCTCTGCCTTCCCGGTGATAGGATTAAGGGTGTGTGCTGCCACTGTCTAGCCTCTATGTCTAATCTAGTGGCTGGCTCTGTCCTCTGATCCTCAGGCAAGCTTTATTAGGGTATAGGGTACACAATATATCACCACACATATTTTTAGGTATTTGTGTGTATGTGTGTGTGTGCATGTGTATTCCTAAATACATAAATACAAATTGTTCAGTGCATATATTATTATTTTTATGTATATGTTCTTCAGGGCTATTCATTTGTATTGGATAAAAATTTACTGCAGTCCAACCCCTTCTCCTTAGTCACTTGCTGTTCTTAACCTAGGGTTGGGGCCTCTGGAGCTGTCTCCTTTTTGTGCTAATATGTCTAGTGTTGTCCTTGTTCAGGTTATGTTCAGGCAGCTATATTGGTAGGACTTTGTGGGCATGGCTTCAGACTTTTCTCCACACAATCTCACAGCAAATTCCCTGTTGCACTGGCTCTTACAACAGCTCTTCTTTTTTCCAGTGATCCCTGAGTGGCAGTTGCATTGCTGATAGGTTGGCCTGTGCTTCACAGCTCTGCATTTTGATGGGTTTATGATTTTCTATAATGGTCTCCATGTGTTGCGAAGAGACATTTCCTTAACATGGGGTCAGAACATATATCCAGGTGGACTCTAGAGAATCACAACAATTTTTTTTAAGTATCTAGAAAACATATTTTAAAATTCCTCTAGGGTTCACAAGCTCTACGTCAAGTGATAACATTATTCAACTATTGAACTTCCTCTTTAGATCTCAAACTAGTATGTTTATCAAATATTTTCCCATCTTTGAGCACCTTTTAGGATAAGACTTTAGATAACAAGCTATAACAATATGAATAATTAAGTATTTCCATATATTTTATCACATTTTCTTACAAAATCTATATCAGTTTCCCTGCAACAATAATTATATAAAAAGTAAACTAAGAAATGTTAATTCAGATATTTGTTAGTTTTAATAATTAAACTATACCTAAATCATAGAACATCTGGTTGATTTTAAAGATTTATTTTTAATTTTTATTATTTCAATTATATAAATACATGACCATGGGAGATGGTGTGCTTATGAGGGCCAGTAGCCAAGCCGGCCAGAACAGGTCCTGTGACCCTCTGGAACTAGTGCTGCAGGTAGTTGTGAGATGCTTGACACGGATGCTGGGATGGTAAACTGGTCTTTGGCAGGAGCAGAGTCCTCTCCTGGGACTTGCCCAGGCAGGGGTATCATGTAGATACTGAAGCAGAAGAAGGCAATGTGCTTTTCTTTTCTACATTGTTAAAATTTTCCACTGATTTCCTTTTGAACTTCCCTTAATGTGTCTATGATCCATAGACTTTATGAAAATATATTCAATTCCAATGTATTTTTGTAACTGTATTCTTTTTGTTATTTAAGCTTATGCTATCTTAGAGGATCTTGTTTTGATGATGCACAGATGTACATAGGTATAGTGCAGCCTTAACTGTAAGCAGTCTTATGTGATTTCTTTATAAAGTTTCTATTGTAAAGCCAAACATGGGATTTTTTGAGAACAATGAACTTCCAGGACAAAATATGTCATTGTTCTGTAATTTAGTGAGTGAAAAGAAAATGATTGCTATTGTTAGGCCAGAAGCTTGACTATAGCTTAAACAAAACAAAACAAAAAAACACATTTTGTTTTGCTAAGATTGAAAACTAAACTTCAACAAAAATTAGTTTATTTTAAATCATAGACTTCCATTAAGTCAAAAGAACATAGGAGCTCTTTTGAAATATTAAAGTAATTTTCATCTAGTCAGAGAGCAAAATGTTCTTGAGCTTTTCTATTCCTAATACACTAAGTAGTTATCCAACAGCAAAGACAAGAATTGAGAGGAAAATGATCAAAAGAGTAGATCTAGTATCAAAGCCACTGTCTGGCTGGAGCTGAGGTTTTCTCAAGCCCTCTCAGTGCAACAAGTATTTATCTTGTGCTTGATTGTTTCAATGGTCCCAAACTGCAATTCAATTCATGTAAGACTCCTGCTCCTGAGACACCCATAGTCTAGTGAGGGTGTCTATTATAAACACCCTGGAAAGGCAGCAGGGTGTGGCGAAGGCTAATCTAATGGAACAGCTAGTTTCGTAGGCCAGGAACAACTTGTGCAGCCTGAGAAACTGGCAGGTGCTTTCTGGGATATATAGCATTCTCTGTAAATCTTCATGGAGCTTATTACAACAAAGTTAGCTTGAACTTAGGTAAGGCTGAAAAAATAATAATAAATGAAAGACACATGGGAGCTAGGTGTCCAGGTAGAGAAGAGTCTTAAGAATCGATTGCTTCTGTCTCAGCCCTCTAGTGGCAAAGTTTGTAGGCAGGTTATAAAACATAATGGACACTGTTGAGACAAGAGGAACAGAAGGATATACCAGTCGAAACTTAATGTTCAGTTGTAAACTATACAACGTTATGGTGTTTATGTAGTTTGAGTCTTATGTATCTTGTAGTTCAGTGATGGAGTGCTTGCCTAGGTTATATGAGGCCCTAAATTCAGTTCCCAAATACTTTATGGGGATTCTTACTTTCATCATAGTGGGCACTGCTCTTGAAGCTGATCAAGGAACCCAATTTCCTCTCTCTTTTGCCTTTCTGGCTAGGGCTATGAGATGAGTGATTTTACTTTACTAAGAACTCATGCTATGATGTGCTGCATGCTCGAAGTGATGAAACCAATCAATTATGGAAAGAAATCTTCCAAACTGTGATGCAAATTAAAGCCTTACTCTTTATAAGCTGATTATCATGGCTATTTGGATATAGTGATGCAGGGATGATGAACACACTTGTTTTTAAGGTTACTCTCAGGGAATGTTCCAAACATAAAGAGAAGAAAGTATCTGAGTTTGAAGGTTAGGTACTGCAAGCTATACAGAAATAAGGACTGATGATAAATAGTTCTCAGTCTCTAGTGAAGGGAAGGCTTATCTGAGGATTTTTTAATGGGATAATCTAAACTGAGATACTATGATCCACAGTGTTCAGAGCAAAACGTGGGTACCTGGCCTCTAATTATTCATCAGAAAGGGATTTTATTGTCTCAGTGCTTACATTAAGAATCAGAATTTCCCAGATCCTAGCTCCTAGAAAAAGAGAGCAAGAGAGTACAGAAAAGTCCATAAAAAATAAGTTTTCTTTAGAATCACAAAGTCAATGCAGAAGTGTTCCAAATTTCTCCCCAGCTGTCGTTTCCCATTATAAATATCAGTTTCGATGAGGGGAACTCATTCTTGAAGCAGGAAGGCAAAATTATTCAGCTCAACATGTTTCTTTTAAAAGTGCCTCGATTCATCTTTTCCTACATGGAAATAAAATAATACACACCCCTAAAAAAGGGCTTGTAGAAAGGTACCAGCAAAACAAACGTAAGATAAAAATACAGAAACTACAGTGAATGACAGTTCTGAAATGAACAAATCAGGGAACCATGAAAGAAGAGCAAAACCAGAAGCAGCATTTGCAATACAGAATTTAGGAAGAGCTGTTCTTTTCAAACTGAAAATGCCCATGAGTCTTATTCTCTAGCAAAAAGGGACTTTTCAAAATGCTCCCAGCACCTACTTTAATCACCCTTATTTCAAAAACTCTGGGGAGAGGCAGGGCAGACCTCATATGATGTGTGGGAGCCGAGAAAGGAGAGGTCATTAAGTAGAGATAATGAATGCAAAACAAACCACACAATGAAACAAAGCAGCACACAATATCCTCATCAACACAAAAGATAAGATGCATGGTTTGAAAATGCCTAATTTTCTCTATATTTTATTTAAAATAGGCAGCTTATCCCAAACTTCCCTCTTCCTAATGGCTGATTTTCTTTAACCATGGATCATATGACTGATGCTTCTCAATCAAGGTAAACAGCCTAGGTCATAAAAAAAGGAATTTATTTCTCACACAAAGACAGGTTCTCTCGATGGGATTCATAGTCAAAGGAATCATTTCATGTACACCTCATGAGACTTCTCCAGTCTGCCAGCAAAACATGTCCATAAAACACACTCAGAGAAGGAAGGGGTTTATGAAATTAAACTGGGCATTAGTAGATGTTGGCGTGGACTCTGATGGGAGATGTTGTGGTCTTAGTGGATGTTACTTTTACAGTGTGGACATTCATCTTACATCTCTTAATCCAACTCTGCAGAAGTTAAGTTATTCATCTGATGGTTCTTTTGGTGCCTCAGTAGGGCCAAGAAATGGGCATGAGATATGGATGTTAAGATTATCTTTCTGTAGACTTTGGGGACAGTGGTGTGTAGCTAGAGTTTTCCTGCCTGGCCCACAGTCAGGGCAAATCTCTTTCACCTGCCAGTCCCACAGCCTCTCAGACCCGACCAAGTAAACACAGAGACTTATGTTGCTTTCAAACTGTATGGCCGTGGCAGGCTTCTTGCTAACTGTTCTTACAGCTTAAATTAATCCATTTCCATTAATCTATGCCTTGCCATGTGACTCGTGGCTTACGGGCATCTTCACAAGCTCTTTCTCATCCTGGCGGCTGGCAGTGTCTCTCTGACTCAGCCTTCCACTTCCCAGCTTTATTCTCCTCCTTGCCCCGCCTATACTTCCTGCCTAGCCAACGGCCAATCAGTGTTTTATTGATTAATTAGCAACACATTTGCCATACATCCCACAGCAGTGGTGAGTGTCAAGCATTCTGATAACCACGATTAGCTTCCTTTCTGCAGGAAGCAAGGCATGGACAAGATCTTCCCCATTCGTCCAGTTCTTGGTTTGCTTCTGATTAGTATGGTGGAGAGATGGTTTCCCTATTCTGAGAATGACCTGAAGATGACCTCACTGGTACATTTTCTTTGTGACCAAAGGAACGAACTGGATGGAATGAAGATTCCCTCTCTGGAAGAGTGGTTAGACCCTCAGGAAAATGGTGGCAAATAGAAAACAGAAGCAGTTTCACCCGATTAATCAGAAATGAGAGCTTGTTCAAGCATAATGTTTACTAAGGTTTTTGACCATTCTAGCTGTTTTGGTGTTAGACTATTTTATTTTCAAAGTTTCTAACATTAGTCACTTTTGCAGGCAACTGCCTCTCAAGCACGCAACCTAAAATTTCAACCCATAACCCGACTTTTCTTCCCATGTTTTATTCTCATTTATATTTCCTGATAATATAATTAATTATATATTTTCACTAGTACATCTACATATAGACTTTTACTTCACTAAAGTCCCATAAGGAGACCTTTGTAATCATACCAAGGCCAGAAATACTAGGAATGTTCTATAATGCTTGTCATAATTTATGAATAAATTCATGTCCTTCTAATACTAGCCCTAATTTCTAAAGCTTTATGTGTGAACTAAAGGCAACATTGAAAATTAGTGCAATTAAAACTCATTTAAATATCAGACTTTTCAGGATAAAACCATTCTCTTTCATATCAAGGCAACTATTCATGACAATGACCCGAAATTGGTAATAAAAGACATTTGTGTCTAAACTCTACTCCAGATCTATCAGTTGAATCAGAATCCACTGCTTTGGGACTCATAAATACACATGATAATAGGCTTTTCCACACAAATCACAAATATGCTATCATCAGAAAACTGTCAAAAAATCTTTAACAAAATGTTCTTAATATTCTACCTGTGTATGATCCTAACAGAGAGCAAATGTTGGTTCAATGCAAGTATGTAATGTGTGCAGAATGAATCCCAATCTTACTGAGAACTTTAGACTCAGAAAGTAATGGCTAAAATAAGATCAACTTTTTTTCAATGTCAGGGATCAAACCCAGGGTCTTGTACATGCTAGACAAGTGTTATACCACTGAACTACATCCCTCATCCTTAAAAAGTATTGGCATGTAGCAACAGGTTATATGAAATAGTTATTCAGATTTTATTTATAATTGATACTGAAACAAGTTTTTAAAAAACATAAAGTTTGTAAAAAGAAAAGGAAATTGGTCTAAAATGTTTATTTTGACTATACAGAAATGTGATTTTTTTAAAAAAATCTTTAAAATTATACTAACTCAAGAGGATGGAAAGATGGCTCAGCAGTTAAGTATGTTGGCTACTTTTCCAGAAAAACCAGTTTTGATTTCCTGTACCTCCATAGCAGCTCACAACCATCTGTGACTTCAATTCTAGGGGATCTGATGCCCTCTTCCAATCTCTGTGGGACTGTTCTCATGTGGTTCAGGCAAAGCTCCCATAGACATAAAATCAAATAATTATAAAAAGAATATATTAAATGAGAAGATACACAATAAAAGACATATTATTTTTACAAAATAATGTTTTAGAATTATCAACAATAAAAATAAGGAAAAGAGTGAAAAGAAGAACGAAGATATTAAATATGACAAATGATGTATCGGTAGATGTTAGTTTTGTGTTTAAGATAGCACATCAGGACCAAGGCTCCCAAAGCAAAGCTTTTTTTTTTTAAATTTCCTCATTTGGGGAAATACTTGCACTTTCTCCCCACCCTCGCCCCCCCCCACTTTTTTTATTCAGAAATTTCCTATTCACTTTACATACAAACCACAGATTCCCTCCTCTTCCTACCCCCCAGCCTTCCCCTCAACGCACCCCCCATCTCCACATTTTCCAAATCAAGGTGTCCCATGGAGAGTCAGCAGAACCTGGCACACTCAACTAAGGCATGTCCAAGCCCCTGCCCCCTGCACCAAGGCTGTGCAAGGTGTCACACCCTAGGCACTGGAATCCAAAAAGCCTGCCCATGTACCAGGGATGGATCCTGATCCCCCTGCCTGGGGGCAGGACAGAATCAACAACATATGTATGACAGACAACACAGGGTGACTTTGTGTCTAAATGAATGGGCCGAAGGTTGTTCGTACTTACATATTAAGAACAATTATAATTTTATGATTAAGCAAACAAACACTTGCTAGCAAATGGTTTTTCTGAGTGAAAACAAAAATAACTGCTCAGCCGGTAAAAGACTGACCTGAAATCCTCAGACTTCCTGTACTCGATTTCATTTCTCTTTGAATCTCTCAAGATTTTCTACTGAGAAAAGCAGAGCCTGGAGGGTCAGGAGGACTTCAGAACAGTCAACTCTTTCTTAGGATTAGGCATCTTCGCTGGTCCTTAAGCCCAAAGGGAAAAATATTTCATTTTAGCAGGACTGCATGTCTGGAAGACATGAGAGACTATGCTCTTTACAGCATTTTAAAGAGAAAACCCTTTTCCCTAAAATGTCCTTCCAGCAGACAAGCCGCAGTCGCTCATTTCCGCTGAAGGACAGGCCAGCATCTGCCTGAAGTACCAGGGTTTTAGATGTGGAGTTTATCAATTCAGTTTCACTCAGCACCATTCAGTACACAGATTACTACGTGGCAGGCGCTCCTCGAGTTTATGAGACACAAAACAATATAAAAGGCATTAACTTCTGCCCTTAAGCATTTTATAAAACAGCAGGGAAAATAAAATCTGCACACAGATAATTACACGTAGAAGGTATTAAGAAAATCCCGTGAACAATGTCTGTACTAGTGAAGTTTTCTGATGATCACATTTATATTATTCAGGGACAGCTCAGTAAATTGGTTGGGAGACAGAGATGTTTGAAATAGATGAAAAAGTTGCAGGCCTCAGTTTTTTTGGAAGAAGTCAAGAACTTCTGATATAACTCAAAGGTATTAGAGCCGAAATATAGATCTTAATATGCACACATAAAGATGGCATAGACACAGCCAAGTCCATTTATTAATTTAGGGTAAAATAATCTCAGAAAATTGGGAAATTAAATATCTGTGTTACCTGCTTACCATAGTCTGCAGCATGAGTAAGGTCGTGAGCAGACTCACTGAACAGTGAAACAAGTCACTGCTTTTTAAGAATATAATGAAAGGAATGCCAACTTGACACTGCTGAACAAAAGCCTCTGTCTAGAACAGTGTGGGTTGAAAGGCCGCAGATTCTTTGGTAAAATATAAATTCACCAGTGAAAACACCTGGAGTCTAATAATTAGGGCTTCTGGTGCTAGAAGTGTGGGTGAGTGGAAAGTGCTTGCCTAGCACATGGGAGGTCCTGGGACCGACCTCCAGCACTGCAAAGGAGAAAAGACAAATATGTAGTTCTGTTCACAATGCTTCACACAGTGCAGATCTTTTGATCCCTTTGTTCACGAGGCTTCATTTTTTTTCTTCAAGATTGTTAATATTGTTTGGTAGATTGGTAGATACCAGCAACTCCTTGACCCTTTCCACATTTCCTTTGATATGAAAACAAATATTTAAAATAATAGACTATAGTAGTGTCACCATAGTATTTCCTAGATAAACATTTGGGTTTTTTAATCTCAAATCAGGACAAGTATATTCATTCACCCATGCCTTTTTTGTTAGTTTTGTGTTTTTGAGACAGGATCTCACTTACTCCCGATTGGCCTTGAAAACACTGAGGATGTTTTTAGCCGAGGATGACCTTGAATTTTTGACATTTCTGTCTCTACATCCTCTGCACAATGCTGGAGATTGAATCCTGTACTTCATGCATGCGAGGCAAACACTCTTATACCAACTGAGCTACAACTCCATCCTTATCCACAGGTCCCCAGTATCAGCTCCTTTGACGTGACTCAAGAACCCAAATACAAGTAAAATACAAGCTGCATCAAAACACTGTTGAATTATGCAGCGGACCAGAAACAAAAAAACCTATAGTGCCATTGTTTCCTTAGTTCTTCATATATTTTTGCTTTCACTCTGGTGTATAATTCAACATCATTTTTATGCAGCTTGTAATTTTAGAGAGTTTTGAAATAAAATTTTGTTTAGCTTTTATAGAAATTAGACTCATCCTTAAGTTACAGCTTACTACCTGATACTTAGTTAAATTATATTACTATGAAAGACAGACTTATAGGAAGAACCTCAACTAAGTATTAATCTGTAGGGAGTTTGCAAGAGAAGGAAGTGTGTCAAAATTAACACAGACTACACATCTCAGTTTCTTTCCCGTTTGATAAAACAAGATAGACAACTGGAAGCAGTTTAAGGGAGAACAGGTTTATACGGGATCACAGTTCAAGAGTCCAGTCCCTTGGTGCAAAGAAGAAAAGGCAGCAGGAGCTTGAGGCAGCTGATGCTATCACATGCAAAGTTAGCAAGCTGACAGTGACTGTGTGCGAAGTCCCCTTTCTCCTCTGTGTTCAGTACAAGATCTCAGCCTGGTGGATGGCGTCACCTCCCTCAACTAGTCTGCAAGGTAATCTGAACAAGCATGCCCAGAGACCTGTCTCCTAGGGGGTTCTATTTCTCATCAAGTTCACAACTGAGATGAACTATCACAATATCCTATCCCCGTATAATAAAACAAAATGTTTATCAGCTTTGCTATTCAACAGTTTCTGATGACATTTCATAAGAAGCCAGAGAAGTTCTAATAGGATGAAGGTCCCTAACACATGTCTATTTCGTGAAAGTACAGACAAATAAAAATGTTTGTTCCAGGACAATCAGTATACAATTCATAACAAAGGGTCATTTATTTTCCCTTTGTCTTGAGTGGGAGGTAAGATCCCAAAATAGAAGTAGAATGAAATATAAAATAAAAAAAACATGAACATAGTGTTGACAGAGTTGTCAATAGAATACTCAGTATAATGTGTTTTATTGGCAAATAACAATACATTCTAGGGTAAATATATCCTATATTCTATGTGGGACCTAAGTATATGCACATATACACACAAAATTATGTTGTTCAAATGAAATTCAAATTTAGCTGTTTTTAGTTACCTGATTTTGTATGACAAGTCAAAAAATGTTATTAATTAGGCAATTGAATCTAAGCTATTGGTAAATTAACCTGGCATGGTAAGTAGAAACGAAAATTTGGAAGATCTTAGATATAAGTATAGGAATTTTAAAAACAACTTCGAGAATGTCATCAATAATATTTCTTGTAGAAAAGAAGAGTATATTAATTAAATTGCACACCTGGAAATAAAAGACTAATTACATTCTTTTAAATTCTTCCAAGTATCTGTGTGGTTGCTTCCTGAACAATTCTACTGAATTTTACCCCACTGTGTTCTTTATCTGTAACAGGTGGGAACATGAACACCTTTTTTAACTCCAAAGCATATATGGTATCAATTTGTTGACTTGAATATCAATGGCAAGTACATTCACATCGAGCATATTTTAGTCCACTTCAGACTTTTATTCTAGGCATTGATAACTAGTTTGCAGATTAAATACACTCTTCTTTTAATCACAGTCATTTTATATTAATATCAACTTTATGAATGGGTAAACACAAATAGAAATAACAGGGATCAAATCATGCCACTCCCAGAAAGAACTGAGAAATACAAACCATTCTGTGAGACTCAGGAAATACAAGGCTAACAGGAAGATTCCTAAATTGAAGAAGGGATGGTAAGGTGTATGTGCGGGTTGATGTTGTCCTCTAGGCAGGATCTAGAATCACATCACAGACGAGCCTCTGGGCTTGCTGAAAGATGCTCTAGATTCCTGACTACAGGCATGTAATGTTTATGACCCTGGAAAAGTTATAGAACCTTTAGGAGGTGCAGCCTTGTGAGAGAAGACACATTACCATGAGCAGGCTTGCAGGCTTTGAGGGTTCATAGATTTATACCTTGTACCCCAGCTCCTCCCTCTCCCTCCCTCCCTCCCTTCCTCCCTCCCTCCCTCCCTCCCTCCCTCCCTCCCTCCCTCCCTCCCTCCCCATCCCCCCTCTCTCATTCCTGTGTAGGAATGAAAACGTGGCATGTGATCAGTTAGCTCCTGCTCTGGCCTCCACGCCTCCATGTCATAATATACTCTATCTCTCTGGAACCCTTTAAAGTTTCTTCCTGGGGTTATTTTTGGTTACGATATTTTATCACAACAACAGAAAAGTAACTAATGAATAGTGATTCAAGGCCACCTTGGTGTTACTACTGAAAATAATTTGTTTAAAAGCTTCTGTTTTCAGTGTGGGGGGAGGGGTTGGGAGAGTGGGGGTGGTGTGTGTGTGTGTGTGTGTACAGAATGTATATTTTAATTGAGAACATATAATCTAGGATAACATATATAACATATAATCCAATATACATTGTATAGGATGTAAAAAAAATGTTAAAGTAAGCAGATTACCAGGGGATCCAATTTGATTCAGAAGAGATATCCAAAATTTAAATCAAATGAGGTTTCAAAATAAACCAAATTTAGGTATTACAGACATTACTTTGTTAAATCTTTAAAAGCACAAAAAATAATAAATGTAATATACAAATCATTAAATCCTACATGTAAATTACAAACTCACAAAATTTGAGAAGAGATACTTTCATTCTTTCAGTCTTTAACTCACTGGCTCTCTGGATGGAATCCCTATCTTCAAGCTAAATTACAGATACTCTTTGAGATTTTTGTCTGTAGTTTACACAGCTTTTTGTTTCAATGATTCTTACACTGTCTAAAAGTTTATCTTCAGCTACCAGAGCAGTCCTGTATTTACTTTTTTGAGCCTTGGAGCATTTTTTGATATTCTTCAGAGCTTTGAAAACAAATGCTTTTTCTCCCCCAGGGGAATTCACAACATCTGCTGAAATAGCTCAATTCTTCTTTACTTTAAAAGATGAAATCAAAGATGAAAGGGTGTGGTTTTCCTAACCACAGCACCAATGGAGACTCCCTACCACCAAAGATCAGTCCTTGGAAAATAGAGTTCTTGAGGATAGAGATGACTTCTCAATAAAGAGAAAAGGAAAAAGGCTGACAAATGTGCATTCATATAGATAGAGATGTAGATACAGATGAAGATGCAGATGTAGATATAGGTGATATAGATATAAATGAAAAAACAGAGATGGAGACAAACCTATACTAAGACAAATCAGTTCTCAAGGAAAGTTTTTAAATTTTTAATAACAATTTATCTGGAAGCTGATCAATTCAATGAAATGCAGAATAGGCATAGAATTATGGCTTTAACTTCAAAATCTCCACTGTGTGATGCACTTTAAGAATAGGCCCAACACATTCCAGTTTTCACTGATGTCTGATGAGAAACCCTGGAAAACTAATTACTTTAGGAGAACTCTCTATGATTAAAGTGAAGCAAGCATTTGCAGTGGAAATTTAATTTATCTGTCAATTTGTTACACAAACACAGATTAGTTTAGGTGCAATCATAGTGATATTTTTGTCTTTCTGCTGTAGTGGGAGCTATAGTCACAAGATCTATTTTCATGAATAAAACATCACTAGGTCATTTTCAATGTCATTTAGGGTAGCTACAGCAAAAATTGCCTCTGGGACAAAAGAGGCCATTAAGTGAAGACACCATCACCTTGGTCTCAGACACTGGGAGTTATCTGCTGCACCTAAACAAAAAAACTCTATTAAGGCTAGTTTCCAAAGGTTATATTAACTGCCTGTGAGCCTTGAAACAGAACTGATTCACTAGTCCATGTTTTTTGGGCTTACAGCTCATGTTGATATCATTTCCTACAAAGCTAACAGCAAAACACATGCACGTAGGCATGCCAACATGCAGACATGACTTTTCAAACATTATTAAAAATAGAATACCCACATCTGAAAACATAGAAAGAACTGTAAGAACTGTAAATAACAATAATGTTAACAATAAAATGACTGAAAACGGAATATAAATACTCTCAACTTTGGCATTGTCTTCAATTACTTCTATTCATAGTAAAACATCAGTGAACATTTTTCAAAAATCTGTACTTCCTTGATTGACTCATTCTTAAATTTCTAGTGTACTTTTTAGCTAGTTTCTCTGGTTTAATGGAAAATGCACAGCTGGGAAATGCACTAACCACAAAGCCTACTTTTCTACACTAAACAAACTGCATTCTCCTGATCACATTACTATTCACATAACCAATTAATCAAACTTTGCAGATTTAAAAAGCATTCACCCAATTTCTAAATGAACTCATTTAATTTACATATCAGATGCCTATTCTGTGTTGAATTGTGCACCCTGGAATGATGAGCTAATTCCAGAACTTAAAGGTCTGAAATGTTATGGAAAATTAGGGCCTCTGCCTGGGTAATGAAGTTAAAATGACGTCATATCCTACTAAGATGGTCCTAATGCAATGACTGCCATCTTCATATAGGGAGGGAAGTATGGAGACACAATCACTCACAGAGGAAGAATGGTTGTGTGAAGCTAGAGTGGATTTGGAGAGATGAACCTACAAGCCAAGGGTCACAGAGGATTTCAGCCACAACTATAACTATCACACTGATCCTTCCCTAAAGTATTCAGGGAAAGAAACATGATATGCTGGTTTATGGGCTCTGAAATTGTAAGGACGTTTATGGTTTGGTTTTGTTTGCCCCTTCAGGTTACTGGTTTTATGTCAGTATTAATTAAGGTAGTCCAATTAACTAATTATTAAGCATGATATGTTGGTTAGTTTTAAATATCAACTTGCCACAACCTAAAATCACCTGAGAAGACAACCTCAATTGAGGAATTGCTTGCATCAGTTTAGGCTGTGTATAAGTCTGTGGGGACTGTCTTGTTGATGGATGTAGGAAATGAGGGCCTATTGTGGGTGGCTTCACTCCCATCATCCATGCTGGAGTAGGGTGTTGGTGATGCAGCTGTCTTCTCTGGCTCATTTTGGTTTGCTGCTTTTCTTTTTTCTTTTAGTTTTTTGAGACAGGGTTTCTCCGTGTAGTTTTGGTGCCTTTCCTGGATCTTGCTCTATAGACCAGGCTGGCCTCAAACTCACAGAGATCAGCCTGGCTCTGCCTCCTGAGTGCTGGGATTAAAGGCGTGTGCAACCACCGCTTGACTCATTTTGCTTTTCTAAGTACCTCTCACCCATATTCCTTTAAGTAATCTCAGTAAACTCATTAGTACATCATGCTGGACTTTGGTAGTATTTTTACTTTGGTCTGTTGTTCCCTATCTCAGGTAAGTTGACACTTATTTACCTCCACCAAGGAATAGCATCACGCAACAAGGTAATTTGAAGGACCTGATGCCAACCAATCAATTTTGTTTTAATGTATGCTGAATAATTTATTGGCTTAGTGTTCTTCTCCTTATGATATATTTTGAGTATATTCGTTCCCCTCCCCCAACTCTTCCCAGAGCGTCCCTATCCTCCCAACTTCATCTTCTTTTTCTCTCTCTCTGAAGAAAACAAAGCAAAAAAGCACACAAAAGAATATGAAGTTTATTTTGTGTTGGCCAACTACCCCTGAGCTTGGTGCCTGCCCTTGAGTGTCAATCAATCAATTTTTGTGCTGTCTTCCTGCCTTAGCCTTATCAGGAAAGCAACTTTGAAGCTACCAGCTCCTTTTCTCTTTGTTTCTGCTTTCTACCATACACACACATGAGTTTTTAAGGCAAGAGTTTGAGCTCACATCCCAATACAGTACAGGCAGATCCACCCACACCCAATATGCCAATGAAAGAGACAAGTAGTGTTAAAAAGCAGAAAGGAGATTCATTCAACGTGGGCACACGGAGCAGAGGAACAAATAAAGCAGTTCAGTTCTTTGGGGTATTCAAATGGGGTTTAGATTTAAGTAGAGGGCAAGGCGTGTGGACAATTAAGGACTTTGGGTCAAGGTGAAGTCCTACCTGTTCAATCTCATACATCCATAATGATGTCCATATATCCAGAAATGAGCTCATGCTGGACCATTGAAGGATTTCTAGCCGTTAGATAAATGCCAACATTCCTTGTGAACATGGGAAAAGGGTTCTTCATCCGCAAAAGGAGTCATGTCCTTTTCCTCTGGCAAAGGGGACATGACTTTGCACTGAGAGGTACCTGCGGTTTCATATCAAAGCCCATGGTGGCCTCTAGGATCCCTCAGTACCTTCTAATGAGAGCTTATTATACATTTTAAAAAAATGCTAGCATCCCAACCCTTCTCACCTCGCATCCCAGCTCTCTTTATACCCCCACCCTAGTCACTCTTTCTCTCTCTGCTCCTTCTCCCCCTCTTCCTCTCCTCTTCTCTCTGTCTCTCTGTCTCTCTCTGTCTCTCTGTCTCTCTCTCTCTCTGTCTCTCTCTCTGTCTCTCTCTGTCTCTCTCTGTCTCTCTCTCTCTCTCTCTCTCTCTCTCTCTCTCTCTCTCTCTCTCTCTCGATATTCTCTTGCTATTCTTACTATTTTACCCTTCACTATTTCTTGGTATCTCTACTATTCTCTCCTGTGTTCCTACTTCTCTAACCCTGGCCATATCTAGTCTACATCTTTTCCTCCCCGCTCTGACTCTTCCAAATAGCTCTGGATAGCTTCTCTCTCATATACACAATAAAGTGGAGCAGCCACTTCAGCAGTTTCTTTACTGTGTCCCCTCACGTTCACCGCCCATCGCTGACTGACATACTGTCTCATCTCCTAGCCCTGCACAGTGGTCTCAGGAGTTACTAAATTGTTAGTCTGTTAATTATTGAAGATGTATCTTTGCCCTCCTGGGTGAATTTCCTCATTTAGAACAGGGAGGTGTGTTTCCTTCTAGGTTCTTTTCTTCATGAAGCGTAAGAAGACTGAAGAGGAATTGCTAAGAACAAAAATGAATCTCTGTGCCCTCAGCGAAACTACGGAAGTGCAGACACACAGTAAGGACAATGGAGTCAGGTTTTCAGCTTGCTTTCAATAGCTTTGGGAATCTGAGTAAGAGATCAGTACTTGTCAGAAAATCTGCCTCTGAGTACCCTACAACAGCATTTGCTCAGCTCAGGAGCACACCGTCTCTAGAACAGACACTATGCACACAAAATGAATGTGGCTTTGGGTGAAATACAAGGTCTGTTCTTCTGTGCTCTCATATTTTCCTTCAATGGTAGTGAGCACACCATTGCTTCTTTTCTGAGGCCAACCTTGCAATGGTGAAGAACAGTTCTTGATTATCTAGCTCTGACTTGAGCACAGAGACCCCAGTGTGGATCTTTGCCATTATTCTTTCTCCTGTGTAAATATAATCTTTTCCTCATATCATGGTCAGGTTTGGACATGAGAATTCTTCTTCACCACTCCCCAGAGAAAGAATTGACTGTCAGTTTGCATCCAAGTCCTAAGCAAGGCATCACTTGACTTCCACTACTTCTACTTGTATAGAAGGAATGATGTTTTTCTAAGGTTAGAAAACAGGAGCGTTTTATAATATTTCCTATGAGAAAAGGATCTATAGAAGTAAGTAGTATCCCATGCTCAGCCTGTGGAGGCCCACAACCACCTTTGTGCTACTACAAGCTCTTTGCTACATCACCTCAATCATGAGCAGCTGCAAGCCCTTGCAAAGAACATCTTAGTGTACAGGAATCCCCTTTGTGTTATGACTATAACAAAAAGATGCGGCTGTTAGGAAGTTCTATTGCCTTAGCCGATTTCCTCTTACTTGATTCTGTGGCAGTCTTACTCCTGCCCTTCCTCTTCTGTTCTTGCAAAGGTGAAGTAGGTCAGGTTTCCAAATCCCCTTGGAATGGCTTGTCACAGTTTGAAGTTTAGTTCATTTGTTTGCTGCGAGACCTCTGCAGCCCAATGAACCAAAACAATGAAAAGTTCAGCTTCAAGACATTATGCTGCTGTTTAAATTGTCTGGTTGGGAGCTTCATTCTTTGGGAGCTTTGTGCTCCTTTAGGGAAAGCAGAACTCAAGGCATTTTTAGTGTTACAAATATGGTGTTCTGATGCACATTCGTGGATTGAATACATTCTTTCTATTGCACATGGTCATTGAACTAGATAAATTAAAAGCAATATAGTACTTCAGGTTGGATGCAGAAAAAAATGGAGGAGAATGTGTGGTGATGTATTGTGTCCCCCAATATACTGTGTCTTCTAGTAAAATTTGCCTGGAGACCAGAGAAAAAATCCAGCCACTATATAGAAGTCAGGCAATAGTAGCACATGCCTTTAATCCTATCATTTGGCAGGCAGGAATCTGTCTGGATCTCTGTGAATTCAAGCCCACACTGGTAACAGAGCCAGGTGTGGTGGCACATGCCTTAAATTCCAACACTAGTTAACCATGGAGGTCTGGAGATCTGTACAGATAGACAGGAAGTAACAGAGCTGGGCAGAAAGAGGAAGTGATGTAGCTGGACAGAGAGAGCAAATCAGATGGCAGAACTGCAAAGCATATAGGTACAGGCAAGGGTAGACAGGAAGTAAGTAGCTCGCTTTTGGAAGCTGCGGAGCTGGTAAGGTAAGGTTAGCTGTGGCTTTCCCTATTTCCCTGATCTCTCGGGTTTTCACCCCTATATATGGCTCTGTGTTTTTTATTTAATAAGACCATTTAGAAATTCATCTACAAGAATTGTACTAGAAAATACTATTTGTTCTAGGATAGGTGATAGGCTGTGCTAGATATTAGAAATTGGAAATTATTCCTAGAAAAGCAAAATTTTAAATTTTAATTTTGTCAAAAAAAGAGAAAATAATGAGAGAGAGAAAAAATTATAATGCAGAATAATTTTGATGTCTATTCATGGTCCAGAACTGTTGAACTAAGAGTATATCATAGATAAATGTACAATGATTTCAGTCAAAAGAAGTTTAACACAGTTGTTTATTTTGCTTGTTTATTTGTTCTCATTTTTCTTTTTACAGAGCTGGGAACTGAAGCAAGGGCTGTGCACATACACCATTGTTATTAACAGCAAAACTATGAAAATAAGTTTATGATTCAACAATATCAAAGCATTCAAATAAACCATAGCATACCCATAAAACAATTCCATAGTTGCTAGATATGGAAATAAAATTGGTTTTTATGTTTAAAAGCACACATAAATTAGGTATAAGTTGAATATGTGTATATATACTTGTAACACGGCGTAGAACAAGAGAGAGACCTGTTAATTACCCCCATAGCTCTTTTACTTGTTTTTTAATTATGGATGTGTGGGTGAAGGCAACAGCAGTTGGGAGGTATCTAACTGGGTGCTGGGAATTGAACTCTGATCTTCTAGATGATTAGTATGTGCTGTTAACGGCTGAGCCATCTCTCCAGCCCCATGTCCATAGTTTTTAGGCAATTGTTGTTTCTACCTGTTTCAACCCATAAACACAAGTTTATTGAGTATTGTATTTTTTTAAAGTATTTCTAATAGTAAAGCCTTTAGTAGTATATCTAATATAATAACCAAAAAAATGAGTGAGGACATCAGAATAAAAGTTATTAGAGACTATTGTAGAGATAATATTACTCAAAAATAAAAATAAAAAAAAGAAGGGGAAAGGAGGAACAGGGGGAGGAGGAAGGAAGTGCACCTTGGATTCTGTACCTAAAGCAGAAAGTAAATTTAGCTCTGATCTGTTTCATTCCAGAACTTCAATTTTTTCTCTGAACTTGTAGCAGGTTCCAAAAATACAGAAACATGATGTGAGACTTGCAGTATTCAGAACATAGAAAGAAATACATGCTGCAGGAGAAATGGGGTTATTACATTTATATTAGGATTTGAAAGAAATCTCTGGGCCCTTCCTAAAATTAGGCATTGGGGTATCAGACTACACTACATCCTCCCAGCATCCTTGGCATCTGGATAGTGGAGTTAACAGCACCTTCAACAATAACCTGGTAAGAAGGACAGCCACAATTTGCAGGGTTTGGGATACATTTACATGAACACATTTGTGTGGGGTGGAGAGGATGATTTGTGATGAGAACAGGAAGCTTTCCAGTTGAACTGGAACTCCTGCTGTTCTAGCTGACATTGAAAATGGGCTTTGGAGTAGAGGAGGTTAGGTGGGTGATGCTTTTTGGTGTCTGTCCATTATAGCACTTCTCTGGATTCACTTTTGTCAAAACATTATTAACAAGTACTCACTTCTGTACCTATGACACTCTGAAGTACAGCTGTCCCTCACAGGCTTCTGAGTGGCAAGCACCCTGCATGGAGGCCACAGATGGTTAAACACACTCTCTAAATGGAAGGAAGTCCGGGACTGGAGAATAGGATCACACCATCACCTAGAACTAATCCTGGCTCCACTCAAGCAATGACCTGTGAAGACCCTTCCAACCCCAATTTCCAGCACTGTAGAGCCTGCAGCTGTAACCTGACTCCAGAAACACTGGAAAGTCAAAGCAACCAAGTGAAGGATCTCTCAGATTTCTAAGAAGAGCAACAACCGCAAAGTTAAAAAGAAGGGCAGTAGCAATTAGCCTTAACCTTCCTAATAGTAAATAATGCCCCTTTAAGGCATTTGTTTCCTGCTGTGGGATGTTCTGTATGGCAAATGTGTTGCTAATTAGTCAATAAATAAAACACTGATTGGCCATTGGCTAGGCAGGAAGTGTAGGCGGGACAAGGAGGAGAATAAAGCTGGGAAGTGGAAGGCTGAGTCAGAGAGACACTGCCAGCAGCCACCATGACAAGCCGCATGTGAAGATCCTGGTAAGCCACGAGCCATGTGGCAAGGTATAGATTTATGGAAATGGATTAATTTAAGCTGTAAGAACAGTTAGCAAGAAGCCTGCCACGGCCATACAGTTTGTAACCAGTATAAGTCTCTGTGCTTATTTGGTTGGGTCTGAGTGGTTGTGGGACTGGCAGGTGAGAGAGATTTGTCCTGACTGTGGGCCAGGCAGGAAAACTCTAGCTACAAATGGCCTCCAATGTGGTGGCAAGAGTTTCCACCTAAAAACTGAGAAAAAAAGATTGTAAAACAGAGCTAAAAACAGTTCCTAATTGTCTCTCTCAAATGAGCGGCAGCTGCTGGTTTGAGCTACTTGTGGGTTCCTGGTGTGCACGCTTGACCTGCCATATGGCGGGAATGAGGCCTCTGCAAGTGGCACATTAAGCTGCGTGGTGGATTTAGACTTTGCTAGTACAAAATAAAAAAAGTTTCTGGGCTACACGCTGCTTGGATAAAAGCATAGACCCACGATAGCTCCCAGAGCCGGTGGTAAAATATCAGGGCCATGTTGGGAAGCTGGAGTGGGCAGAGCCAGCAGCCACAGCTGCTGCAGTTTAAAGCAATAGATTCACAATAAGACAGATTCAGATGTAATAGTTTACAGTGTGTGTAGAAGATACGTAGGCTTGAAAGAGACAAAAAAAGGTGATATATACAGTTATAGAAACAAATATAGTTTTAAAAAATAAAGTCTTTAAAGAGACAATAAAATTAATATAAAAAATAAGCCACGTAAAGATGAATATTACACAGAGAATCTGGATTGTGTTGTCTTTGGGACTTTTAACTGCAGAAAAACATTTGATTTTAAAAGCTGTTGAGTTATGCCAAAATGTATATTTTAAAGGTACCTTGACTTCAAAATTTGGATATAAGGATATGTTACTTTGGAAAAGAGTCTCTGCTTTTGTTCCCACAAAAAGCCAGAGGCTATGGATTTGTTCAAGATTAAGATACATCAGGTTTGACCAGCCAAGACCCCCTGAAAGGTCTCCGATGACACCATGGCCCAGATGATCCAACATCCAGAACGGTTTGAAGGCATCTGGCTTAGACGATACAGCCTCATGGACTATTCCATAATCCTAAAATTTTCTGTTTCCCCATAAGATAAAGCACCCCCCTCCAGCAGGAAGTGGTAAGAGAAGCTACACCCAAATTCCCAAATTATATGTAATTTTAATTTGTTAAGGTTAAAACCTTCCTTTTTGAAAAAAAAAGGGGGGGGGAGTGCTGTGGGATGTTCTGTATGGCAAATGTGTTGCTAATTAGTCAATAAATAAAACACTGATTGGCCATTGGCTAGGCAGGAAGTGTAGGCGGGACAAGGAGGAGAATAAAGCTGGGAAGTGGAAGGCTGAGTCAGAGAGACACTGCCAGCCGCCACGATGAGAAACAGCATGTGAAGATGCCGGTAAGCCACGAGCCATGTGGCAAGGTATAGATTAATGGAAATGGATTAATTTAAGCTGTAAGAACAATTAGCAAGAAGCCTGCCACGGCTATATAGTTTGTAACCAGTATAAGTCTCTGTGTTTACTTGGTCGGGTCTGAGCGGTTGTGGGACTGGCAGGTGAGAGAGACTTATCCTGACTGTAGGCCAGGCAGGAAAACTCCAGCTACAGTTTCCTCTGAATTTAGAGGCTCAACAATTAATCAAAAGGTAAAAAGAAGTCATTATTCCATTGTTTGAGAAGTTAGGTACCTAGCTGGATAAATGATGTAGCACCTGAAATGATGAAATGGTTTTAGGTTTCTCGATTCTTTTGTTTTTTTCCTGGCAATAATTAAACACCATGTCTAGCTGTCAATTTAGTTCATTTTCTTTCAGACAAAAAAAGGCGAGGCTGACTGTGTGCGCCACCATGTTCTCCCACTTACTCTCGTCAAGGAGCCTTTGGGTGGATAAAGAAAAAGGACACAGTAATTAAGACCAGTGAAAAACAAATTATGCCTCTGTTGTATCCTTGTTTTAAACTGAAAAGCTTTTTTTCCAGTGATCCTGAACTTCAAAACGGGTTCTGTACAAACAGTAGACATATGATTCTATAAGAATATGGTTTTAGTGTCTGGATTATTATCGTCTCAGAAAAACAAAGACCCCACTAAGGGATCTGTGCCCTGTATTTTACTCTAATGAGGTGATAAGTAACATGACTGAATAATTCCCACAGAAATGCGAAGGCTGTGAGCAAGTCAAAACAAGCCCACATCTACCTGACTACAACAGGGAAGGAAGAGAACTTCTTAAGCACAGGGAAACATCTACTTAAAAATTACGGTGTAGACCCATGAGGCTCATCTGTTAGAATTGCCAGATAAACTATAGCATATACTTTAATTTTAAATAAATGGCAAAAAATCATAGAAGTTTGAATATACATCATAAACTATCAAGAATATTTCTTCTTACATTTCTTAATTAAACCTAATCCTTTTTTTTTTTTTTTTTTTGATAGAAGTATATTCCCAAAATCAGATATGTTAGTCTGGGTTCCCTGGAGAAACAAAACCAATGGAATGAATACACAGTAAAAAGTGTGGTATTAGACTGGTTTCACGTTATTGTTCTGAAGCAGCGCTCCAGAGGCCTTGGTTGGTTTGGACCAAGGTGCCCCGCAGCGAGTGAGACATGCTGTGCCAGCATGGCAGATGCCGAAGGTGCCGTGGAAAGTTACTCACATGACAGACAATGCATCCACGTGGAGAGTTTTCATTCTTAAAGGGAGAGAGAGAGAGAGAGAGGTGCACACAACCTTGTGGGAGGGGAGAGAGAGAGTGAAGGGGGAAGGGGAAGGAGTTTTTTCTTACAGGGGACTTTACATAAATGACATCAGGGGCAGTTCAGAATGCTAACACTTAATCCATAGGCTCTTCACACTGGAGAGGCGGAGAACTCCATAGCTGAGCAGTCCGTGACACTAGGTGCTTCAGCAGTCCCAACCCGGTGCTGAAGAACCAGAATAATTCTTACAGAGGCACATCTTCATTCTACACCAGAAGTCCAAAGATGCTGGATTCTAATATCAGGGAAACAATACAGCTAGCAGTAGAGGCAGGACCAGGGCAGCTCTGCCCAGAGGCTTGTCATTTAGTGGAGTCCAGATCCAGTCAGGCTGACAACCAAGGCATAACACCATGGGGTATACTCATATTTTTAAGTGTTGTTCTCTGAAATCAAAATGGACCTGAGTGACCTGCATCTTTATTTGTAAAATAAGGCACCCCCTATCCTTTCTCCTTTTAATAGCCCAGAAAACAATCCAATGAGATATAAAGTTGGAGTTGCAAACTATATATATATATATATATATATATATATATATATATATATATATATATATATATATATATATATATATATATATATATATATACATTGGCTGGTGGTGCAGGTATCAGCAGAAAGACAGATAAATAAAATGTTTTTCTAGCAGCTTCTTTCCAAGGAAAGTGAACAGAACATTTTGACAGAAATAAATCAGCCATGATTATGGTTGGCCTGACTTTGGACCATTTTCTCCACATCTCATTCCAAGGCAAGGCCTTCCACCAACTCTCAAAGTGAGAAAGCAAATGTCTCTTCTCTTTGGCAAGTAGTGAAGGAGCTCAAAAGTGGCTAGTTCTAACTGTGAGAAAGAGACTTAGTCCTGGAGTCCCAGAATGGCTCAGTACAGACAATGCTCTACTGAGCATCTCTAGATTCCAGCTCAACAAAGAGAACTGGGGACTGCTCAGACGTGCTAAGTCAGGATGGAAAAGCAAAGGGCATTCAAGCCAGATGTTAAATTGAGAAATGTGTTTGCTTTGAAGCGAATCATGCCAGTGTTTCATCCTGTGAAATTAAAGTTTGGAGGAATGAGTCCAGAGGGACAAGGAACCCTAACGTGGGTTGCAGCTGGTTTTTACTGGCTAACCAATTATGATTCAGGATTATTGCCTCCAAAAGGTGCAAGTGCCCTGTTACCACTCAGGGGGAACTCAGGCATAAGTTTTGTATGATTAAGAACCTTTATCAAAAGTATCCCCACTGGTTTACTGACTCCTTCGTCTAGTGTATCCATAATTAATCAACACTAAAGAAAAGCCTGGAGGACCTTTGCAAGCTATTAACAAGAGTGCATTGTAATTAAACTGAAGTCATTTCCAGCAGTGCTTTTTTTTTTGAGGGGGAGGGAGGGCACATAAATATTTGAAAATAAGACTTTGGTAGCTAAATATATTTAAGAAACATTTGTGAGTTGGAAAGAATTTGGCTTTACTGACTGCTTCTCTGTCCCTTCAATGTGATTTTTTTCCAATTTTACAAATCACCCCTTTTCTCTGCAGCCTGCATGAGGCCACCCTGAAAGAAACAAATGCCTCCTGAGGGACATGGTGAATGTCCTAAGAACTGAACACCCAAGACTTATGTAGAACTGTTTGCCTTTTAAAAAGCTGTCCAGGTGAAGAATTTTACAGAAGGTCAGAGATAACCTGCAAAGACTAGGTATAAAATCCAGTGGTCAACAGACCCCCATCTGATGTCCTTTATCAAGAGAAGGCTCTTGTAAAGAGCAAATGAAACTGCATTCCTCAGGTCTCCAAGAAGAAAATTCATACTCACTCAAAAGGAACAGTGACTGCCCACTGGGAAGCATGAAGAAACCAATGAGCTCCGTAGAAGGGATATTCAAAGCTGCCTTTACTGGCCCTGAAGGTGAAAAGAAGCTCTGTGGTGATATATTGTGTACCCTAATAAAATTTACCTGAAGATCAGAGAATAGAACAAGCCACTAGATTGAACATAGGAGCCATGTAGTGGTGGCACACACCTTTAATCCTAGCACTCGGGATGCAGAGATCTGTCTGGATCTCTATGAGTTCAAAGCCACCCTGAACTACATGAGATTGACTCAGTCTAGGAGAGAAACAAAGCCAGGCAGTGGTGGCACACACCTTTAATCCCAATACTTGGGAGTCACACACCTTTAATCCAAGCACTTGAGATTTCATGCCTTTGATTTGGAAGCACACTCACCTTTAACCCCAGCACTAAGAAGAAAATGATGGCTGGGTGGAGAAAGGTATATAAGGCATGAGGAGACAGGAACTAAAGTCTTTTGACTAGAGGCTTTTCAGGCTGAAGAGCCCCGGAGGTAAGACGTGGCAGTGGCTTGTTCCTTTGTCTCTTTGATCTTTTAGCATTTACCTCAATATCTGGCTCCAGGTTTTTTGTTTTTATTATTATGAAACCCATTAGAATTTGTACAACAAAGCTCCTTCTTAAAATAGTGTTACTTCATCAATTGTAACGACCTAGTGAATGATAACATATGGTGCTGACAACATCTAGTTCAGACCACAGATTCAAAAACTATGAAATTAAGTAGCAAGGAACAGGCTAAGGAGATGGTTCTAGAAGTAAGGTGCTTTCATCATAGAGTTTAGACCCCAAGTACCCCCAGAAAAGCTAGGAAAAACAGTGTGTACCCACAATTTTAACACTGGAGAGACAGAGGCAGGAGAATCCATAGGGCTTTCTGGCCAGACAGTCTAGCAAATAGATGAGCTCCAGGCCAGTGTAAGACCCTAAACCAAAATATGAGATTGAGAGTGATAGATTCCTGACATCACCGTCTGGCTTCCTCATGCACCTGCACACACACGCGTACACACACACACACACACACACACACACACACACAGGCACACATAGGAACACCTACACACATGGACAACATGTGTACAAATCAAGACATCAAAAAAGTGTATGAGTTCACTTAACTGAAGAATCATAGATTTGTGTTGACAGTTTCTGGTTTTGTTTGTTCGATTTGTGTCCTGTTTTCATTAAAGCACATGACAGAAGCAGAGCTATGAAAATAGAAGCATCTGAGGAAGCTGAAGAGCTGGAAATCACACATCAGAAGGTTTGTTGTTGTTGTTATTTTGTGTATCTAGGGGCAACCGTTTTCCACTATATTTGAAGAATGATCTGCCTAGTAAAAATTAAGTGATGAACCTCGTCAAAGATTTGAGATGTCAAAACCATTGAGTCAAACCCAGTCTTCAAAAACAGAGTTTACTTTGTTAAGGCAGAAATAGGTCATGGGCTAGTGTTTCCACATAAGGAAATATGTTTGGTTTTTAAATATCCTACACCCTCAGAAGTCCTCTTTGACTCATCAACTTAAGACATTCTCATTCTCTCTCCTACCTTGGGCTGACCTTGGGGTTTGTATTAGCCAACAGAATGTTGAAAGCAATGACATCACAGTTTTAAGCTTGACCTCCGTGGTCTAACTGATACTAATAAGCTGAGGACTGGTTTGCTCTTCTTCGATAGGAATCATGGGTAGCAAGAAGCTTTTGAAATGCTGGCCTCTGGCAGATTTCCTTTTTCCTTGTGGGTCTGACAGTAGAAACAGGTTGCCATAGACATGGCAGTGAGTGGCACCCTCAAAGATTTCAGTCCCTTTGCTTGCCTGAATTATCAGGACCTTTAGTCCTACACATGTTATAGTCCCTGTTCAGACCTCTAGCATCAAGACCTGTGGGCTTTACCTGGACAGTGGCTAGTGTTACAGCTCTCAGCCTGGGTACTAAGATCCTTGCTCCTGAAGACAGTTCTCTAGAACACTTCTTTGGCTCCTTGAATCCTTTTCTTAGGTCTCCATTCTCCTATTGACTCTAGTTCCATTCCTTTTCCTCTGTTGTCCCTGACTGTTCCTAAACTGTTGAGTTCCTTCAGGTGTCAATAGTCACTTCCCCAACAACTTGTGGTACCAGCCTCTGTTAGAAGAGTACCAGAAGGCCAAACCAGAAATTGAGTACTACTGGTCATAGTTGGGATCACTTAGGTGTAGACATTCCCCAGCACCTAGGCACTATCTAACAGATTCACAAGGGATCCCTGGACTCACTCAGCAGGCAGTCACTGTGGCTCAAGCCTGTGGATTCTTCTGGTGACAGTCTGAAGCTTCTTGAAATTGTCATCAGCCTCTTAGCCTATGATTTTCCCCACTGCTTCTTCACCTGCCATTTGTCAATTGTGGATGCTTTGTGCTAAGAAGATAGATGGGGAATGGAGAAACTCTGCCAGTTACACACAGGGCTATTCAGGATCCCAGTGTAGGACATAGAAGTGTAAGAGTCTAGCAATAGTAGCACTTAAAAGTGGAACCAGCAGGTGTCAGATTCCCATGGCACATGTGATGTGGGTTCCTTGTATGATGGTGGAATCTTCAGCTATCAAGCTGCTGTACATTGCTTCCACACAAAGGATTCAGTCTGCAAGATACATGCATGATCAGTAGAAGTTGCCCACTGCATCAGACCTCACCCCCAATGCTATCCTCTACTATTTCTGCTCCAATTCAACCTGTACTACAAGGAAAGGCCATAGCGGGTGGGTAACACAGAAGACTGTCTCCTGGCCCCAAAATTAAGTAAACCTGAGCAGCACGCTGGTGTTTAAACCAATCACAGTCATTTAGGCTTGTGTTTTGGACCAATCAGGAACTTGCCACCATCTCACAGCCTTCAGAGTTACTGCTTCTCTTGTTCAAGTAGAAATAGTCCTTTGAAGCTTGTGATCAAATATCCCTTATTGGCCTGTGTCTTCAGAATTCCAGAAGTTATGGCCACCTTTTATGTCATCATATTGAAGCTTCTTTGGGATGTTCAAGATGTCTAGCTGGTATAGGCATGAAGGTGGTCTAGCTGCCTGTTTGACGGACAGACTTTCTGTTCAAAGGAGGTCCTACATCACACATCCAATAGCTGATAACTAAGAAGTTAAATTCTCCCATCCTCAATGTCTTTGGTCGTCCAAAGGAAACTGGATATCCTTAAGGGTGCTTTCTCCATAAACTGACAAAACTATAAGTGCTGCCATCCTAATGTATTTCAACAGTGCTCAAGCATCAGTGTTTTTTCTCCCCACCTGCCCAGCCACTGCTATATGAACAAACACACACTAGCTTGATGGAACGAAAAAACTATGGGGAAGAGGCTACACTCCACACTTCTCGTGACAGCTGACTGTTGGAAGACAGTCGCAATGGGGTCAATGAGAACAAGGATGTTTTCCCCCATAGAAAACTGCTGCCCTGTGCCTAAGCCTCTCTGAGACCAAAAGAACTGTCCTGTTCACCCATAAACCTTGAGTAATAAGAAGCACCTTGGGATTTCAATCCACTGAAATTAGATTGGCTTGTCACATGGTAATCGCTAACAGACACAGAACAAAGGTAAACTTAAAAATTAAATGACTGGAACTTCATGTCTTCTATGAAATCAGATGTCATGAAACACGTTTTAAAAGCCCATTCAGCATAAGCGTCATGAATTGGACAAATGAGAGAAGGTCAGCTACAAAAAACAAAACAAAAAACAAAAAAAAAAACACTCTCTTAAGGGAGTTTCAAAGATGAAGGATCCAGGAAAAAGTGCAAAGTAGATTTATCTGGGAGTCTGTTCCACAAAGGCCCAACTCTTTTTACGAATAGACCATTTGTTACTTTTCTTGTTGTTATAGTCAAATACCTGAAAAGGGGAGACATCCAAATGCCACTATCTGGTGGAGCAGGGGCCAGGCTGAGAAGAGGGAAGCAGAGCTGTGTTTCTTACAGCATTGCAATGGAGTTATTTCTCTCATAACACACACACACACACACACACACACACACACACACACACACACACGCACGCACTCACATGCACACGCTGCTGCTGTTACTCGATGATAATAGACTTCCTATCTCACAATTCCAGAGATCAGAAATCTCTAGTTTTATCTATGGGCTGATCCAGGGATGAGCAGGAAGGCTCCAGCATGGGAACTGGTTTGTAGCCACTGCCTGATTCTGGGACTCTTTGATCTTCAAGGCCACCCACTCTTCTTCTCCCTGCTTTTCATTGTATTAATTTTCTTTGAAGGACCATCTTTTCTCTTTTGGGGGAACTCTTTAGTGCATTAGGTCCATCTATGCAGATAATACAGGATGCTCTCTAGACTCTAAGATACTTAATTTAATCAAAACTTAAAAATTCCCTTTGCCATGTAAGGCAGCATATTCATGTTTTAAGAATTAAGACATGAAACATGAAATGGGGCAAAATCTGACTGCCACAGAGCAATAATAAGAAAAAATATTTTTAATACAAATTGAATACTAAGCAAGACTTAGTGCTTATCTGTAGATTAGTGAGATATAGATTGTTTTGCCCTTCAGTAGAAAATAAAACAAATTATGGTAATGGTTTATTAACATAACTAATCTTAAAATAAGTGTACCTCTATAATTCTGTTGATTTTTTAAATTAAAAATTAATTGCTAAAATATGTCTATTTTAGGAGGCAGTTTGAAAGGAGGCAGTTTGAAAACTTTACAAAATTTCATAGACAACAAAATTATTTTCTCTACTAATGCTTTGACTTGGGTTGACTCATGACTCAATATGCAGTGATAAAGTTGTTTTGAATATCAGCCCAAGTGAATAAATTACGTGTAGCCTTTAATAAAAGGAGAGAAGACATAAATCTGTAAGATAATTTTGGCTTCTCATATATAAATTGGTGTGTAATATCTCCTGGAATTTTGGCATTTGAATAATGTCAGTTCTATAATTAACCTGTGGTCAATCTATTCCTCCCTTTTTAGAACAAGGTTATTACATCAGCACCAGAAGAAGACACATGATCCATAAAAACCACCTATTCAGGAACCATTACTTCTTGTTTAAGGGAAATGTAGAATGGATCCTAAATTCTTAAGACTTCCTGACCCTGAATTTCTTATATCCAAGATATGATAGCAAATTCCCTATACTGATCAGTAGTGAGAACTAGAGGTTCAAATGATGAGACGATCAGTCAAGTTAAGGTCACATAATGTTTAATACACTTGCTTATTCTCAAATTCTAGAGTCCTCGTAGAAAGATTTGGGGACCCAAACAAAAGATACAGTGCTATGACTTGAATTTTTGTGTTCCCCCAGATTCATGTATTAATTAATATCCTAACCCCCAGGTGATGATGTTAAGTGGTGGATCCTTTGAGGAAAGGTTAGGCTTGCGAGAACAGATTTCTCATGAATATGATCAGTGGTCTTATGGAAGAGAACTGGGAAGACTCATTTGTTCCCTTTTTATGTGAGGACATAGCAAGAAAAATGCCTTCTTTCAAACAGAAGGATAGCTAGCTCTCATCCGGTAGCAAATCTGTCAGTGTCTTGACTTTGGACCTCCTGGTTTCCAGACTGTGAAAACGAGATCCCCGTTGCTTATAAGACATTTGGTCTATGGAATTTCGTTACTGTATCTTGAGTAGACTAGATTATACAGTCTACTAATGCTGATTGGGTCTCAGTTCTATTGATGTGGAAATGTTTACTCAAGCTGCCTTTCCCGAGGCATTATGTAAGAGAACCACCAGTGTAAATATTGGCACAAAATGACTGAAGTTCTGTAAGTTTTGAGAGATGGAACAGAACAATGAAGTTGAATGTGAGGGCTGTCACTGGCCTTAGTATCGGAAGTTGACAAAACCTACCAGGAAGGGTGGTGCTGCACAGCAGCTTGAGGGGGTGTGGTTTGGTAGCACACTGGTTTCTAGATCTTACTCTGTTTCTATGTAAACACAAATGGATAATGAATGTCCCTTTGGCCTCTGACCAGCCAAATCTATTTGAAACCCTTATATTTAACCTGACATGATCTTTTAAACTCTGTTTGTTTATTGATGAATAAGTTATTTCAGGGTAGGTAAAATTACTTCCTTAACACAAATAAAGAACAAACATTTTGGGTCATCAGAGTACATGGTCATGGAGACTTACCTTTCCTTCTTAACTCTGTCACATTGGTGATTGTCTTATCCTGCTTTGATATTTAATTTAAGATTTTTAAGGAGAATAGAAATAGGCATACTAAAATGGGAGGGGAACGGTATTCTGAGAATCATATAAACCAGGATAAATCAAATGCCTGAAATGTACCTTCTGTAGTAAATAATATGTTGCATAGATTAAGATGAACTTACTTGGTATCTTTTTCACTATGAAATATTAAAATTGGAACTGTCAAGGTACCACACAAACAGCCTCCTTCTGTCTGATAGGTAGCCACCAAGCCTTGTACTCCACAGTGCCACCAGCTGGCTCCTGCCATTTATGCAATTGTCCACAACTATAATTTGCCATAGTGTTAAATACAAGGAAGGCAGATAAGAAGGCACTACTGCTTTCCTTAGAGAAAAGCACCGGAAGACTTAACACCCATGAGTCCCACTGTGTCAGCACAGGCAACTGGCCTGTGAGAAGTGTGAATACCAGGAGTGAGGCAGAAGCAAGCGTCGGGGAAGTCTGAGGGAGATAATGGTACCATTTAGTGAGATGAGGCATGCGTTCAAGAAAGAAAATAATAAGTTAGAGAAATTTAGAGTAGAATTATGCAGAATAAGATAAAATGCAATAGGGATATAAGATCCTGTAAGACTGATAAAACTTTTGGATCATGACCTAGATCAATAAGTTCAAGACTTATTAATTGAACTTATTAGTTGAGTAAGTTTCACATTTTAAGGGTGAAATTGCCAGTTTTTACTATTTAACCCTACCTCTTTCTTTCCTTTTTCACTCTTGTAAGTGTTGTGTCTACTTAACGTATACACACAAGTAATCTGTTACTTGGGGAGTACCATTTTGTTTAATAAGGCAGAGCAAGAAAGTCATCCCTGTGGTGTAGCTGATATAGGTTAAATTCCTCAGTTACTGTGATCTAAGGAGCCAAAATATTTGTTCTTGACTTGTGAAAGGTAAGAAGATCAAACATATTCATCAGTGAACAGATGGAATAAGGAACACTGGCTCATAGTCACACTTAAGAGGTACAAAATCTTCCCCCGGCCATGTGCTTCATTTGCCGGCCATGGGCAATCCCTCTTGCCTGCCAGTGTTCACTTACAGGAGGAACAAATCTCACAGACTCAGAGAAGGTAACGTGGGTTATGGAAGCCGGAGGAAAGAGCATGAGGACAAGATACCAGAGTTCATAAAACCTCAAGCAGGAAGGATATGAATAATTTTTGGTTTTCTTCCTTTTATTATTTTTTTTTTTTGCTGTTTGTTTAGTTGATTTGTAGATATGTTGATCAGCACTGTTAATAAAAAACATTGCCTATTTCAAAATTGCAAAGAAAATAAGTGTATAAGCTATTAACATAGGGAGTGCCATGTACTTGAAGTGATGGATGTGTTAACTAGACCGGTGATGGAATTATTCCACATTGTATGCATTAATCATAATATCACTTCTCATAGTGAAAAGTTATATAATTGCATATTGTTAACTTGTATTTTTTTTTAAAAAGGAGAGTCAGCATATGAACAATCATACCCAAAAAAAGCTTAGATGCTAGAATATTCTGGAACAGATTTCTTCTCTTTGCCCACTGAAAAAAGATACTACCCCTTTCCTTGTGGAATTTGTCAAGTCTTCCTGTGACTCCTAAAATTCTAGCTGAAATTGCAGGTGCATCTTCCTGAAGGGAAGGTAATCAGACATGGAAGAGGACAATAGAAAGAGCTTGCGTCCTCCACAAAGTCCCTGACACTTATCAGCCAGGGAATTGCTCCATTTCAGTACATTTCCTCATGTTCAGAAATAGATTTTTTTTCAGCAGCTAGCATATTTTGAGTCTAGATTTTGCTACACGCATCTTAAACACATTCAAATTAGGATCTACTCTTAAGTGTTTGGCTGCTTCATGCCTCATCTACACTTTTATTTAGGCACACCAGGAAAATGAAAATACATGGAAATGATGTCAATACATGTAATGACTTATTCAAAAATGGAAAGGATGAAATTGGAGAGATGGCTCAACAGTTAAGAACATGTGACGTTCTTTCAGAGGACCTATGTTTGGTTGACATTACTCATAGAAGATGGCTCACAACTGTCTATAACTCCAGCTCAAGGGGATCTAACATCTCCTCTGGCTTCAGTAAAACTTTCAGTCATTCGTGTGTGCATGTATACACACACACACACACACACACACACACACACACACATCACATCACATCACATAAAAAAAACTTAAATAAAACCCAGAAAGGTGACAACATTGACTAAGAAAGAATGCAATTATGCATGGATTAAAAAGAGGCATAATATATCTTTTATATTTTTAAATAATAAAATTTGATATAAGATAATGTGTCTTAGTTAGGGTTTCTAATGCTGTGAAGAAGCACCATGACCATGACAACTATTACAAAGGAAACTATTTAATTGGGTGGCTTATGTTCAGAGGTTCAGTCCATTAGCATCCTGGTGGAACATGGCAGCATTCAGGCAGATGCGGTGCTGGAGAAGAAGCTAAGAATTCTAAGTCTTTGGCCCACAGGCAACAGGAAGCAATCTGAGTGCTACACTGAGTGAAGCTAGAGCAAAGGAGACCTCAAAGCCCATCTCCACAGTAACACACTTCCTCCAACAAGTCCACACCTACTTCAACAAGCCCATGCCTCTTAGTAGTGCTACTACCTATGAAATTATGGAGGTCAATTATATTCAGACTACCACATTCCACTCCCTGGTCCCCATAAGCTTATAAAAATATCATAATGCAAAATGCATTTACTTCAACTTTGAAGTCCCCATAGTCTATCAGAGTCTCAACAATGTTTTAAAGTCCAAAGTTCAAAATCCCTTCTGAGATGCATGCAATCTCTTAACTGTAATTCCCTATTTAAAAAAAAAACACATTTCTTCAACATTTCATAGCACAGTATATACATTATTGTTCCAAAATGCAGGGAAGGGAGCAAAGCAAGGAAATACTGGAATAAAGCAAGACCAAAAACCAACTGGGCAAACTCCGAACTCTGTATCTCCATATCTGAGGTCAAAACACTCTTCAGATCTACAATTCTTTTCGGCTTTGTAGACTGCAACACACTTCTTTCTCTTGGGCTGGCTCCACTCCCTGTTAGCAGCTTTCCTCAGCAGGTATCCCATGACTCTGGCATCTCTAAAAGTTTGGGTTCTCCAAGGTAATCCTGGCTCCACTTTCACAGCTTCACGCAATGGTCTCTCTGGGCCTTCATTCAGGGACACGCCTGACATATGTCTGGCCTCAGCCGCTTTCCTTAGTCACAAGGGAAGATCCCATAAGCCTTTCTTTTATCCTTGGCTCTAAAGGTAGAACCACATCGCCAAAGCTGCCAAGTTCTGCGGCTTGCTGGAGCTGGAATCAGGCCCCTTTGTTCAATTACATCTTCACCAGCTTTCTGTTTTTCATGGTTTCCTTCACTGCCTAAGCTTGGCTGTCCTTAAACTGGATCTGTAGGCCAAGCTGACCTCAAACTCAGAGATCCACCAGTCTCTGCCTCCTGAGTGCTGGGATTAAAGGGGTGCACTACCATACCTAACTCTTAAGTTTTCTTTAATTCCTTTTCACAAGTTTGAAACTTAGCTGGGTGGGATCTTGCCCTGAGGTCACCACTCCCTTTATTCCATTTATTAATCCATTTAACTCCTTGAACACAGGACTTAGTTCCATTCCACTTCCTGGTGCTCTCTTTCTCCTCAAAATTCACATTTTGTAATTTACCTTTCTTAACTTGCCCATTTTCATTATAAATCTTTATAAGCATGAACACTAGTAACCACATGACAAAGTCTGTACTAGGTTGCTTTGGGCATTTCTCTGCCAACAGAATTAATCCAAACATTTTAACTTTAATCTCAAGCAGACTTTTTTGTGCAACGGCAAAAAAACAGCCACATTCTTCACCAAAATGTCACAAGAATGATCTCTAGGCAACATACTAAAATCATTCTCTCCTGAAACTTCTTAAGCCAGGTCCCCACAGTTCAAATCTTCCATGCTTCTACTAATATGGCCCATCAAGCAGTGCTTAAATGCTTGATGTACTTTTGTAACCCAAAATCACAAAGTCCAAATTCCTCCAAACAAAAACATGATCAGGACTATTACAACAATGCCCCAGTACCTGCTACCAACTTCTGTCTTAGTTAGGGTTTCTACTGCTGTGAAGAGACACCATGCCCACAGCAACTCTTATAAAGGAAAGTATTTAATTGGGTGGCTTACAGTTTCAGAGGTTTAGTCCATTATTATCATGGTGGGACATGGAAGCATGCAGACAGACATGGTGCTGGAAAAGGAGCTAAGACTTCTACACCTTTGATCTTCAGGCAACAGGAAGTGATCTGAGTGCCACACTGAGTGAAGCTTGAGCAAAGGGAACCTCAAAGCCCGCCCCCACAGTGACACACTTCCTCCAACAAGTCTACACCTACTTCAACAAGGCCACACATCTTAGTAGTACCACTCCCTATGAGATTATTACATTCAAATTATTGAAAGCCGCTGGTAGTGAATGTCTATGAGAGTATATAGCAGTGACAACAAGTGTTCAGAAGATCAACCTATCAGAACTAAGGGTTCTGTTAGAGGAAACCATCACACAAGGCATTATGGGATTACTGCCTTTTGAATGAACTGGCTGTCTCTTGTAAACTTCTTGTGCAATAACAGCCATGATTCTCTCCATTTACCATGCATCTCCATGTTATGTGTACATGTAATCTCATGATTGCATCTCAATCTTGGGCACAACTTTCCCTATACATTTGGGGTAATTGGATAACTGTCCCCAGCGGCGTTTATTTTTTATTAACATATATCTGGCTAAGGCCATTCTCCGGACAAAAGTGTTTCAACAAAGATACCTTTTTCCAAGGACAAAACTGCACATAGATAAACATTAGCTCATCTCACTCACAGATAGAGAAAAGAACCACTAACAATTAAATCCTCAACTCCTTACCTTCACCCCAGGTTATTTACACAAGACCCTAACTTAAGAGATTTACTGCTCACATTCATGGGATGAAGTTTTAGCCATTTGCTAGATACTGAGTTAAGGCAATTACTTCCCACTGACCCAAGGAGATTGCCTACAAGGCCAGGCAGGTGATAGGTACCAAGCTTCTTTCTTGAGCAAATTAAGTTTTTATTCCTCCTCAGGCAGATGCTATTCCTAGATTTTCTCCTCAGCAATTACTCTGAGTGAAAGTGCTTTTACTAACCAAATGCTACATGCTCTGACAGAGGTTGCTTAGCCACCTAACGTATGTCCCCCTCCTCATCAGAAAGCAGCTACAGCCAGGACAAACGAGAGAAGTGGCGCCAAAGACAGTTTACCTTCTTGTGACTTATTGACCCCTAACATCCTACCTAGCCATTTCTAGACTATAGTTTGAGCACATACATTCCCTAATTGATCTTAGCCTTTAGTTGACCCTACCAGAGAACTCCCCTTTAGTCACTCCCCTTTTGGGTTGTAGTTGGAAGCTGACAATTAATTGCTTTATGTGTGGGTCCTTATCGCCTCTCTCTGAGACCCTAAAAACTTCAAGCCTCACATTGCTTTACCAAAGAATTACTGCATGTGTATATACCTGGTTCTCTGAGAGCACTGGAAGAAGAGGATTGATGGAAAAGAACGAAGATGAGGACGGAGATGGAAAGAACTAGGTAGAATGATGGGAGAACAGCAGAAGGGACTGAGAGCAGGAGGGACTGAGAGCAGGAGGGACCGAGAGGAGCTAAGTAAGACAGCAGAAAAGAAACTGTGTAGATAGAATCGCCATAGAAGAATGAAGTGAATGGACTAAAGAACTCAATGTGCATAGATTCATTGAATATTCCTCAGATTAGAATCCTCAGCTGGTTGGTAGACTCTTCCGTGGACCCTGGGAGCAAACAATATAGGCTGGACCTAATATTGCTTGCGTTACAAACTAATGCACAATGCATATGTGTTATTTGTCATTTCTTGTACACTCTAACTAAGACAGCTGCACACACTCAATTCCAAATTCTTGCAATATATTTGTATTAATTTTAGTCCTTAAGAAAATTTTAGTGTGTAACAAATTTATATATTTTGATTAGGGATATTTTATAATTTTAAGCTAGAATTAGAGAGGTATAGAGGACATTGGGTTCTTTTTGAAAGTTTCGGTGCAAAGAGACACACAGATACACAAAAGTGCACACATGCACACGAATACACACACACACACACACACACACACGCACACACACACACACACACACGTACGGCTGAGTTGGCATTCTGTAGATCAGGTACCTGATAGATTTCTAATGTCTTTTTAGAACTGATTCAATGTCATATAACAGCACATCAAAAGGAAGATTCCCTATCCTGACATCATAAATGAAATTCCGTGTGGCAGTAAACACAGCTTATCACAGTTTCTCAGTTTCAATATTCATATTTATTGACATAGCTGTATGCATGTACTGGACAGAAACTAATTAATGAATGAATACATTTGTAATTATTCAGCTGTCAATATTCCACCAGCTGCACTTTTTTAAAAGAAATGTGTATCTATTTGGAAAAAAGCATGTGTGCCGTTTTCCCTAGAAAGAAGTTAAACCTGATCTACTTGATTGCTCTATTACAAATTTATGAATTAATGACAAAACAAAACAAAATAACACCTAGTGTAAAAGTATTCAGCTCTCTGAGACTGCTTACAATCCATGTGGCCATTATTTCCCCAGTTGTGCCTTCTTATTTTGATAGGAAATTAATCAGATTATTTTCCCCAAAGAATGTCAGAAGAATGGACATGTGGTAAGACTCTTAGAGTCATTATGTAGAAGTTAAGCCCTTGAGTTCACTAATTATGGGAAAAAACATGTCAGAATCATAGAGAGAGTCATTTTTAATAGTAAATTTCAACTTACACTACAAAATTTAATCCCTCAAGATTTGTTACTTCTTGGCTGATGGGTGAAAATGGAATAATTGGGAAAGAAAAATGTGCATGATTTTCTGTCAGTTTTCTAGCCATGGATTGAAGGCATTGCCCAATAAATGCAACCGTTGAGGTTCAGCAGCAAAGCTTCTCATACTATGGTGTAAACTCCACACAAATGAGTTGAACTAATAGCCTTCACTCCCCCATCACTAACCAAGCACACACTTGTGTTAACATTGTGTCTTGCCTGCTGTTTGATATAGTTGTATTATATCCACCTCCTGCTGAATTTTTGGCAAAAGTTATTTGAATAACTACCTGGACAGCTATTAAATTTTGTGTAACTTGACATCTTATAACTCTCAAGTGAGTTGTTTATTTGGAGATAACGAAAAAATATATAAAATAAAAATATTTTTATGATGAAATATAGTGTGCGTTTTGTTATTAGTTTGATATTTTACTATTTGTATATATAATTTTCAGATTTAAATTGGATGAATCATATAATTAATGATTCAAAATATTCATCATCTCTCCCCCTTTACCTTTATATAAAATAGTGGTGCAGATAATTAATAGTATCTCAGTTTCTATGAACTGCAATAACTCTAGCCTCATAAATTCTGTCTAATACATTCAGAATCTCTCTAAACTCAAGGTGCATGATCATTTTTATGTTCCTGTATCATTTACTTAGGCTTTGAAATCCATGGCTTCCTTCCAAGATCTTTTTCTATGTCCTAGCTTCTGCTTTGCACAATTTTCTACATTCCGTTTACAATCTCAAGTAAGAATTCAATTACTTATCTCAAGATATTTCCTTAGTTATTACAACCAGAAACACCATGTTGAGTCTTTGTATTAGTCAGGATCCTCTAAGGAACAGAACCAAGAGAACAACTATATAGTGAAGGAAAAATTACTGGATTGACTTATACAATACAATTTTGATAGTCTAACAATGGTTTCTTCATGTTGGACAAGGTGAGAACTTAGCAGCTACTCAATCCATGAGACTGGATGGCTCAGCAGTCCTAATCTGGCACAAAAGACCTGGAGCATCCTGGAGAGCTACTGTGTCTCGGTCCATGTTGGAAGGATAAAGAATCTTGGTTCTTATGTCAGCAAAGAATGGCAGCTACATGAATTTATCAGCAAGAGATGAAAACAAACAGACAAAAATATTCAACCTTAAATAAGGTGTCTGCATCAAATCCCCCACTCATCTGTGTTTCCCTTTGGTTACCTAAATATCAACTGCCACTGTGAGTTTCATGGATGTTTCTTGTTGTCTACACAAAGGGTACATTCAGTATGGAAAACCGACTTATTTATATTTATTTCCTTTTACTTTTTAGTATAGTTTTCAATGCAGATGTTGTTCTCATGTTTAAACCTCCTTTAGTCCCTTCAAATTACATTTGCTGACAAAGCTGGCCATAAAGCCTCTGAACTTTGCTGCTTGTATTCCCTTAATACTACTTATTTGCTTGTTTCTTTGTTTGGATAGTGGAAGTTAGATCAGAACTGGTCTCAAAGAATTTTAGCAATAGATTTTCCCTCACTCACGGAATGACTGCTGTTTGCTTCATAGACTTCTATCCCCCAAACTCCTTTTATTTTGTCTAACTCTGAATCTTAAGTTTCAAACTTTCAACATTTAGGTCTATTCAAAAGTTATGGATCATGATTTCAAAAGTGAGAAAAGAGTATGGGAGAAAATGGAGTTGTAGAGAAATGATCTTCTGTAGTGTAAAATTATAACCACAGATTTTGCTGACCAATAGAAATAATTATAGACACATAATTCAGGTATTAAATTATTCATCCTACAAGCAAAACCCTCAAAATGTTTCTCTGCTTCACTATTTGACTTAATCCATTAATACATGATCCTAATAATAAAAATTCTAGTAGAGGGTTTTGGAAATCTGACCTTTTATACCACTAGATGGATTAGGCAGTATTCTCTAAAGGAATTAGACCAACATAGTGTGTGCCTGCACATTATATACTTATGTGTACAAACATTACAAAGCCACATTTTTTGGAATGATTTTCATGATTGGTTATGTATAACTGAGCAATAGTCATGCTGAAGAGGTAGAAGACCAGGTAGCCACCCAACTCAGGTAGCTTAGATAGCCCAATCTGACTCTGGAAGCCTGGGAACTCTTGAGAAATGCCCATGGTGAGTGCAGATGGAAAGGCTGAACTGAGGTCCGATGCCAGCGGAGGCCCATAGCTATAGGTATGCTAACACAGAAGAAAAAAATAAACACTTGAATGCCCACAGCATTTTTTCTTTAGACTTTATTTTCATCCAAGTAGCACTTTGGAAGGTGCCACCCACCTTAAGGATGCTTTGTCCCCTCATCACTGTCCTATATATGCCCTCTTTGAAAATGCCCTGCAGACACGTAGGCTCATGTAACCAGTTCTGCAAGTCTCTCAGTCCACAGAAGTTGACAGCCTAGACCAAGACCAACCACACTAGGTAAACAGATAATTTGTAATCACTCCTGTTCCATTGATACAGTCCAAGCTCCGAATGCTATATAAAATGTGGACCCAAAAATCACTAGGCTGATTTTTATTAACCACTAAATCATATTATTGTGAAATTAATACATTATATATATTATATATAATATTATATATATATATATATATATATATATATATATATATATATATATATCATGAGAATGGAAATACACCAGCTCTGTCTTCACTTCCCAGCTCCAGGAGGTACATAGTGGGGAATCTCTGTAGGGACTTTTAACCTTTTGTTTATTTTTGCACAACTTCTCAGCCTTTCTTGAAATATCAGGGAAGGTATCACCATAGTGTCATGACAATGCATTGTACCTGTCTGCAAACAGTATCATAGAGATATCCAGATCTGTTAGCAGAGCAAGCAGCACCTATCCCTGCTTGATCCTTGGCCATAGAGGACAGAGAACATTTGAGAACCATGGGTAATTAATTCATAGAGGTTGCACTGAGCCTCTTGCCTGCAATAACTCTTCCCCCAAAAGCCAAGAGCCTATGATGGGAGAGGTGGTTTTCAAGCTTGATTAGATGCCAGCAAGGCTTCTTTCACATTGAGATGAAATTCACAATTACAGCTGTGCTGATCTCTTTAGCAAGAAGCACCTCCCTTATTTAGTGATCATTTGCTTGCCCCTTGGAAAGGCTGAAGATTTTTTGAAATTCTTCCACTTATTTTCCTTTTACTCCCACTTATTGTGAGAGATATCCCCAACATTCAACTGCAGTCCCCAACTGCAGCCTCATTTCCCAAGTCAAATCCACATTTCAGCAAGTGTTTGTATTAGCAGTAACCTCATACCTTAGTACCATCTTTTGTATTCATCCACTTTTTCTTCTGATAAACTAATACCACATACTGGAATGTTTTAAAGAACAGAGATTTATTGTAGCTCATAGTTTTGGAAATCTTGGCCCAGGGACTTCAGCTCATGATGGCCTTTTGACTGGTAGAGTCCTAAGTATTGGAGGACATCTCACAGTGTGTGTGTGTGTGTGTGTGTGTGTGTGTGTGTGTTCCTGTCTCCCTCTCTTTCTCTTGAAAAGTCCTCAGTAATCAGACATGTGGTGTTCAGTCTGATGATTGTACCTAAACCTCATCATACCCAAGAAGTCCCACATCTAAAAGCTGTATTTGAATTGTTTCTGCTCCATTGATGCCTCACAATGCACATTAAATTTCAGTGTGAATTTGGGATTATATAAAGCAAAATCAATCTGTAGGAAGTATCCTACATACAAAAAGTTCCCCCCTCTGCCTATTCATAGATCATAGAATGAAACAGAGATACCCATTAGTCCAGATTGCTATAATAGTTAGAAGTGAAGCTATGTGAAAGAGAACATGGTTCCCTGGAATCAGAGGCTATTTGGCTGCCGTTCTCAGCTACGTCATCTAAACATGAGCCTCACAGAATTCACCTAGATTAATCAGTACATAAAATCAGATCTCTCCATCCAGCTGAGAAAGCTTTGGCTACTTGAAACCATGATTAATAACAACCAACATCAAATGCAAACAAAATACTAAGGCTGCACACTTCAAAACATACACCAAAATGTTTTTATAGGAATTATGACCTTTACAAAAGCAGGTGACTGTTGGAACTTAGTGATCCATTAGTGTTTGTGATTTATTTCTGGAGAAGCACTCTGTTCCTTAGGTAATGCAACTTAAGGTTAAGGATGCCTCTCCTTAGACAAAGAGCCGATTAGAGACCATAAAATGACTTTTTTCCTTATTTGTTTGTTTATTTATTTTTTAATTAAATCAGAGTTTTGGGAAAGGTTAGAACACACTATATAAAGGAGCAAAGTGTATAGAACAGGAAAAGAATGAAAATCAGGTACCTGGATGTTGAGACTTTGATAGAGGTGTGTGCAAAAACTATGTCCTACTTAGGATTACTGGGGCTTTAGATGGGTTGACTTCTGTCTTAGGGTTTTATATTACTATGAAGAGACACCATGATCACAGCAACTCTTACAAAGGAAACATTTAATTGGTTTACAGCAAACAATTAATAGCTTACAGTTCAGAGGTTCAATCCATTATCATTGTGGTGGGGAGCATGGCGGCGTGCAGGCAGACATGGTGCTGGAGAAGTAGCTGAGAGTCCTATATCTTGCAGGCAACAGGAAGTCAACTGAGACACTGGGTGGTTTCCTGAGCATAAGAAACCTCAAAGCCCACACTAACAGTGACACACTTCCTCCAACAAGACCATAATCACTCCAACAAAGCCAGACCTCCTAATAGTGCCACTCCCTATGATATAATGAGGGTCAATTACATTCAAACTACCACATTCCACTCCCTGGCCCCCATAAGCTTGTAACAATACCATAATGCAAAATACATTTAATCTAGCTTCAAAAGTCTCCATAGCCTATCTCAGTATCAACAGTGTTTTAAAGTCCAAATTTCAAAGTCTCTTCTAAGATGCATGCAATCCCTTAACTGTAATCACCTTAAAAGTCAAAATAAAAAAAAGATCATGTATTTCCAACTTATAATGGCACAGGATATAATTGCCATTCCAAAATGCAGGGAAGGGAGCATAGTAAGAAAATACTGGACTAAAGCAAGACTGAAAGGCAGCTGGACAGACTCCAAAAGCTGCATCTCTATCTCTGATGTCAAAATGCTCTTCATATCTCCAGCTCCTTTCTGCTTTGTTGACTGCAACATGCTTCTTTCTCTTGGGCTGGTTCCACCATCTTTTAGCAGCTCTTCTCTGCATCTCTCAACTCTGGCATTTCTCACATCTTGGGTTCTGCAAGGCAATCCAGGCTTCAACACCACAGCTTCCTGCAATGGCCTCTCTATAAGATCTCCATTCAGAGACACCCTGACAACATGCCTGACCTCAGCAGCTTTCCTTAGTCACAGGGGAATATACCATAACATGTTTCTTTTATCCTCAACTCTAAAGCCAGAACCACGTGGCCAAAGCTGCCAAGTTCTACTGCTTACTGGGGCTGAAATGTGGCATCCTTGTTCAGTTACATCGTTACCACCTTTCTGTCCTTCACTGTCTAAGCTTGGCTGTCCTGAAACTTGCTCTGTAGACCAGGCTGGCCTCAAACTCAGAGATCTGCCAGCCTCTGCCTTCCCAGGGCTAGGATAAAAAGCGTGCCTCCACCACACTAGGCTCTAAGCTTTGCTTTAGGTATTTTCCACAAGTTGAAAACTTAACTGTGTAGGATCTTGCCCTGAGGTCACCACTTCTTTTATTCTATTTCTTAATCTGTTTATCTCCTTGAGCACGTTACTTAGCTCCATTCCACTTCCTTCTGCTTTTTCTCCTCAAATATTTTTTTTCTTGCTCAGCTTGCTCCATTTCATTATAAACCATCATTAGAGTTACCACTAATAACCACTACAGTGTCAATACTAGGCTGTTTTGAGATATCTTCTACCAACAGAATTAATCCAAATCTCTTCACTTTAGCTCGGGCAGACTCCTCAGGCAAGGGCAAAAAGTAGTCACTTTCTTCACCAAAATATAACAAGGCCAGTCTCTAGGCCACAGACTGCTGTGAGATGTTCTGTATGGCAAATGTGTTGCTAATTAGTCAATAAATAAAACACTGATTGGCCATTGGCTAGGCAGGAAGTGTAGGCGGGACAAGGAGGAGAATAAAGCTGGGAAGTGGAAGGCTGAGTCAGAGAGACACTGCCAGCCGCCACCATGACAACCAGCAGGTGAAGATGCCGGTAAGCCACGAGCCATGTGGCAAGGCATAGATTAATGGAAATGGATTAATTTAATCTGTAAGAACAGTTAGCAAGAAGCCTGCCACGGCCATACAGTTTGTAAGCAATATAAGTCTCTGTGTTTGCTTGGTTGGGTCTGAGTGGCTGTGGGACTGGCAGGTGACAGAGATTTGTCCTGACTGTGGGCCAGGCAGGAAAACTCAAGCTACAACAGTCTAATGAGCTTCTCCTCTGAAACATCTTGATCCCCACTGTTCATCAAATAACTCTTAGCACCACTGTCTTTCATGCTCCTACTAATATGGCCCATTAAGCAGTGCTTAAAGCATTCTACTCCTTTCCAAACCCAAAGTACCAAAGTCCAAATTCCTCTAAACAAGTACATGGTCAGGCTTATTACATCAATACTCCAGTCCCTGGTACCAACTTCTGTCTCAGTTAAGGTTTTTATATTGCAGTGAAGAGACACTATGACCATAACAACTCTTATAAAAGAAACATTTAATTGGGGCAGCTTGCTTACAGTTCAGAGGTTCAGTCCATTATCATCATGGTGGGGAGCATGGCAGCATGTAAGCAGACATGGTTCTGGAACTGAGTGCCTACATCTTGCAGTCAACAGGATGTCAACTGAGACACTGGGTGGTTTCCTGAGCATAAGAAACCTCAAAGCCCACCCCCACAGTGACACACTTCCTCCAACAGGGCCATACTCACTCCAAGAAAGCCAGACCTCCTCTAGCTGTCATTCCCTATGAGATTATGGAGGCTAACTATATTCAAACTACCACAACCTCCTTGTGTCAACTGAAAAAGAAATAACTGACCACTTTGCTGTTGGTTTTAAGTTCACAGTCAATTAAAGGCTGTTCTGTGTGGCCCTAAACTAAGAAAGAGTGTTTAAGATAGAAAACAGCTAACCAGATACATGACCTCATGTTCACCCTTTCTCTTTTGTCACCTTTGGACCAGAAAGGATCAGTTAAATGTATTCATTGTCATCAATTTATCCTTTAGCTTTTTGACCAAGTTAGGGCCCCATACTGGTCTTCCTGTTCACTTTTAAATAAGCAGTGATAAGTAATTCAAAGATGGCTGCCTAAAGTGGTAGACTTTGAAAGTTTTAAGCTACATTCCCTTCTAATTCCTAAAGTCCCTTCCTATGCCAACAAGCTGGCAGAATAAGCCAGTATGTATTTGAATAAGAAAAAGCACATAGTCAAGTGACTGTACCGTGTGTATTATTTGCTCATAATTACAATCATTTCCATATTCACTGAGAGTACTCACTGAGTTTTGACTGTGGTCAATACTTTGTACTAAATATCAGTGCTGCTTTTCTGCTTTCGTTGTAGTTTAAGCATCACAGTTTCAATCCCGTTGTCACAGGAAATTCAGTAGCAGACACCTCAATACATACCAATAGAAAAGCTAGAATCTTATTCTGTAAACTTTGAATAAATCCCAGAATTTAGACCTGTGTGTCTTTGATTTGGCACTCTTACAGACTGCTGCATCTTTCAGTCTTGCACATTTTGATGTTTGTCATTCTAGAAAAACATCTTTCTCTCAAAGTGCCGTTTTGACATGGTCTTGAGTTACCACTGAAACAAGATATTGGGCTTGTCTGTGATATCCCTTCTGGTAAATATTAACTATGGAGGGAAGAACCACCATGAATATAAGCAACACCATTTCCTGTGCTGAAGTTCTGGACTGAATGAAAATGAGAGAGAGTAAGCCAAGAGCTAGCATTCATCATTTGCTAATTCCCTGACTGGAGGTAATGTGACTAGGTTGATCAGTCTCCTGCCACCACAAGTTTCCTATTACAATAGACTGTACACTTAAACTGTGAGTCAAAACAAATCCTTCTTCATTAAGTCACTTTTGTTATGTGTTTTATCACAACAATGTATAAAGCCACTAACACAGGTGACATTTCAGGTAAATTCTTCTTGCTTAGCAAGCTAAGTCAAAAGCCCCTTCGGTAAATTCTCCTTGATTGATACTCTCCTTCAAAGTACTCACCCTAAGATCTCAGTGGTTGAGAGTACTTGATGCTTTTTCAGAGGACCCAAGTTTGGTTCCCAGCACCCACAGGGTAGCTCACAAGCATTGGTACCTCTGTAATTCCATTTCCAGGGGATCTCACACCCTCTTCTGGCTTTGATGCACACCAGGCATTCATGTGGCACTCATATATGCATGCAAGCAGAATACCCATACACATAAAAAATAAATCTAATAAAAATCATACCAAAAACTAATTCATTAAATACTTTAATTTCATGTCTCTCTTCCTATTTTCTTTCTCCCAATATAACACATGCTCTGAGAAAGCAGAGCTTATGGCTGTCTTGCTGCTAATCCACAGTGCCAGCACTGGCTCTAGAAATTACTAGTTGGGCAATTAAACGATACTCAACTCTGGTGAATGAGTGTGCTAGACAGCTCGAAAACTGTAATCTCACATGGATGTGCTCACACATTTCCTTTAGCAAATCATTCCACTGGTGTGGGCCTTCTTTTCTTCACAACATGAAAATAATGAGTATTACTTAATCCTGAGAGGATTTCAGGCTGAATTCCTGATGTGCAGAGTTAACCATCAGAGAATATTGTATTTCCAATAGTACAAAGCATAGGAAGTTTATCCCGTTAGTTCTCAATGACGAGATTCCAGATAGTATCACCACTTTACTAGAGCTCTTAAAATCATCAACATGATCTAGAACAGGACCCATAAATCCTACAGGTTAAAAAGTCAAGTATTCTTTTAACCATCTTGATCATTCTTATTTCGCTAATAGCGTATACTGCTTTGTTTAGCCTTGTATCAAGCCCCAAAAATGAAATAAATAATTAAAACCTAAAGAAAAGAACAAAATTTAGTAACATGAACAACTCCTCCACTCAAAACACAAGAAAATCTCTAATAAATAGACACCAAATGAAAATGTGCTAACTCTCTTAACATAGAGGAACAAAAAAAACTAACTGGGCTTATGTATGTGTATGATTGTGTGTGTGTGTGTGTGTGTGTGTGTGTGTGTGTGTGTGTGTGTGTGTGTCTGACCGGATTTGTGTGCATATGATTATTGCGTGAACTTTTTCTGAGAAGTCATGGATAAACACCAACTCATCCCAGATAGGGCTCTAAGCATAGGTCAAAAAAAAAAAAATTCCATGTACATGTGTAGCTTAATGAACCAGTGAGTTCTCTGAGTTTAATTACAGGAATATAAGTGAGGAATGGTGTCTTATGGAATTTGCAGTATAACAATATTACTCAAGCTTGGCACATATAAAAACCAATCATGGAATCTTGGTTAACATTAGATTGTAGTCTGGCAGCCCTTTGTTTGGCCTGAATTTCTATCAAACTCCCTAGTAATGTCATCACTGATGGTTCATAGATCACATCTAGAATATCAGTATATTAATGATTATCATAAGGAAAGTTGGGAGAAATAAAATATCACATACTTTCATTATAGTCCAAATGGAAACTAGATGTAAAGGGAAGTTAGACAGACAACTTACTTGACTCCTATTCTTGTAAAAATTTGTCCTAACTGTTGTAGAATATTATTTTAAGGTGTGTTACTTTTGTTTATGCTCTAGAATATTTGTTTAATGATGCAAAGATGTGTTTGATTAAATAAAATTCACCTGCATTCAGGAGGCTGAGTCAGTAACTAGCTGACAGGAAGTGGTAGGGAGGAGCCAGGTGGCAAAGGATTTTTAAGGAGGGTGAGGAGAAGCACTAGGGCTTTTGGGGAAGACACGAGCAAGGAGAGGAGGTGAGCTGCTTGCTATTCAGCCTCTCTAAGGAGCAGAATTCCACCTCAACCTTTGAATCTTGAATTCTTTAGAGGGACAGAGATTTAGTTAAGTTCCCTTCCTATCTTTGAAAGAGTCAGTGCCTGAAACAGAATTCCCTCTGGCTCTTGTGGCCTAACCACTGCTGGGAGCAGCAGAGTTGTTGCTGATTTGGGTAGTCTTGGCTTAAAAGGCAGCAACCATTAAAAAAAAAAAAAAAAAAAAAAAGGCAACACTTTACTTTATGTGTAGAAATGGTTTCCCTGAATGTATGAGTGTCTAGCATGTGCATGCAGTGCTGTGTGGAGGCCAAAGGGGGCATCTAATTATCAGAAAATGGAGTGACAGAAGGTTGTGAGCTGCCAGGTAGGTACTGGAAACTGAACCCACATTTGCAAGAACACCAAGAGTTCTTAACTGCTGAGCTGTCTTTCCAGCCCCTTGACCACTATTTTGATAAGTGGTTTTGATAATATATTATCCAATACTATTGTGGGAAAAGTAAAAATATATTCAGCTTCTACACTTGTTTTCCTTTTCATTGAGAAAGTTTCTAAACTCATTTCAAGAAAGACTTGTTTGTGGATACTGTGTGCAAAGGTTATGATGAGGATTTGAGGGCTTAGTGGGATAAATTATACATGGTCCTTGAACTCATGTTTTATCAGGAGAGAAGGAACTCATAAATCAGTCTCAGCAAAAACTGTGAGAAATACTAAATTAGAAGAGAAGGTGTCATATTTTTGTGGAGAAAAGAGATTCACTCCCCCATTGGGAAAGGCAAGACCGAGGTTTTTAGCAGTGGTCGAATTTGACTTCATCTTCGAAGGAGAGGTAAAAATGACAAACTGACCTTTTAGAGAAAAGACTGAAAAGTGAGAGAAGTCTGGGTTCACCCTGCAAAGAGAGAGAAGGGTTTTCCAGCGGCGTTAGTAGAGGCACTGTCTTTAAATATGTTCTCGAATTCTTTAAATATGTTTATTTAATCACAACGAATGATGCGTTCTAGATTATCGTCATGTTTTCAATCCTGCTGTGGTTAAAATGTAAATGAAGAGATGTGAGGGCTTCAGAAGTGCTTCATTTTGCTTTGTTTCAAGTCAGGCAGCATTGCAGAAGTGAAGTGTTATCTAGAATCCATGATGCAGTCCCCTGATCCTCCTGGACTGTTCGGCCCTCTCATCCTGGCCGTGTTCAAATCATTCACTTGCTTTGCTAGTAAGAGTATTGAAATATTCCTCTTCAGTACCCTTCACCATGGCTGACATTTTTTTCTTTCTTTCAGAAACTCTCCTGTCCTCTCTGAATTGTTCTAGGAAATTAGGCAGTCTGTATAGAGACACATCTACTGACAAATTCTATGTAAATGTCAGCTTTCTTGCTCTTCAAAACATAGAGAGGTCAGTGTAGAGTTTAACACAGCCCCAAGTGCCTTGATTAACAATGTTACTAGTCTTTCAGCAATGATTCAGGCTAAGGTAATCATCTGTGGCTGAGCTCACCATGCTTCCATCATTTTCTACACTCCTGCATGTGAGTTTGCTAGATTTCTGTAGGAGGCATTAAATCTTGAAACTAGAATTATCTAGCTTTCAGATAGATTGCTAGTGAAGTACACTAGTACGGAGCTGGAAAAATGTCTTCAATTTCATACAAGGAAGGAAAGAAGGGAGGAGAGGAAGAGGAGAGAGAATGGAATAGGAGAAAGGAAAAGGGGGAGAGAGAAAAGGAAGAGGGGAGAGGGGGAAAATGTATGTGGGAATACAAGAAAATAGAAAAGTTGACTCAGTAATTTTTAGAACTAGCATAGATATTAAATGTACAAGAGGTTTTTTTCATATATATTTAATAAATGTGCATTTATAGTATTAAATAGTCAAACATGAGTCCACAATTTTACTAATATTCTTATGGGCAATAAGTCTTCTATTATCCTAGATATAAACAGACAAACTTTTTCCAGAATGCCATTGCAATGAGCGTGTTGAAGGATGATTCAGATAATGTCCTTAGGTAATTAGCATTGGCATTTAATGGTCCACATTTTAATAACAAGGTTGAATATTACTTTAAAGTCATTTCCACTCTCGTTTCCACACAACAACTTTGTGTCTGGAAAGCATTAAAAAAAAAAGAGGCTCATCAATGCAACAGTGTGATCTGCAATTGTGTTCCATGTCCTGGAAGGATGAGATCAATACTAATGATTATTCTAAATATCATCGCTGCTAGTTACATAATCTGGGATAGATTTTCTACTTCCCACATATGTTAGATAAATATTTGAACATTTGAAACAAGTTGTTGGGGAATGATGGACAGGTTGGAAGCCATAAACTACAATATTTTTGCTGACATGATGTTTCCAGTAAAAACACATTTTACCATTCACAGGCTTGTTTCTCTCTCAGTTTGCCTGGGCCATTTCCAGTTTCTATCTGTAGAGACAGGTACCACTTGAAGTGATTGCACTTTGTAAGGTAAGTCTGTCTCAGACAATATGTTTGTTATGTGTTCAGGCAAGGAAGAGTCTTAACCATAACTTGAGTCAAACCCATCTTCTCCTGACCTTATGATTTGCTGCATAACTAATTTGTTCCCTGGGGAGAAACAGTGTCCTTTGAGGAAACACTAGCCAGCTGGGTGATATAAGTGGGACCATCTGCTCAAATATACTCCATATTACAGTTTCAAATGTTGTTGTAGCTTCTGCTTATTTCACTTGTTACATAATACTTATGCTATAGCACCATCCATCCTGATGCTTTTCCCCTTGCTAGTTAGTGCGTTAGCTTGTCTTTCCCTCATAGAGCCTGCGGCAAAATAGAAAACAAGAAAACATAGCTGATATCAACTCTGAAATTCCAAAGCAAGAATTCTGAGTAGGAATGACCCTAGGTCAGTGTAACCCGAATTGCTAAATGGTCTTTTTATAAAAAACCCTGAGCCTGATATTGAGGTGAATGCTGAAAGATCAGAGAGACTAAGGAACAAGCTATCTCTTACCTCTAGCACTTCTCAGCCTGAAAAGCTTTCCTTAGCCAAAAAAAACTTAAGTTCCTGTCTCCTCACACCTTATATACCTTTCTCCGCCCATCCATATCATTTCCTGTCTCAACTTTCCTAGTGCTGGGATTAAAAGCACGTGACTCCCAAGTATTTGGATTAAAGGTATGTGCCACCACTGCCTGGCTTTGTTTCTCTCCTAGACTGAGTCAATCTCATGTAGTCCAGGGTGGCTTTGAACTCACAAAGATCCAGATGGATCTCTCACTCCCTAGTGATAGGATTAAAGGTGTGTGCCACTACTGCCTGGCTTCTATGTTTAACCTAGTGGCTTGCTCTGTTCTCTGATCTCCAGGCAAACTTATTAGGATACACAATATATCACCAAAGGTCAGAGACATAGGTGACTCTGTACACCCTCAGGACTCAATGTTCTCTCAAGCTCTTTCTGCATGTTAAATTCTGGCATTTTCTTCATTGACAGCTTGACCATGGCCTTGTTTGTCCACATACATGTACAAGCAACTTCTCCAATTCATGATGTCAAGTACAGACAGTCACAAAACCTGAAGGATAGTTTGTGCTGTTTCTGTCAGTTTGTCTTTCTACAAGAAAGGGGACCCTCCCTGGGATGCCCGTGGTGTGGCCTCTATGTCACAGTCCACTGTACTATGACTAAGATATCCTCAACTGACTTAGACAAGCAGTCCATATTCTACTACATAAAAGTACTGGGCATGCCCCAAATGACTTCTGAGTAATGCAGCATTTTAATATCTGTCTTTCTTCCTTTGTCAAAGTGCAAAGGCAGTGGGAAATAAAACAGCTGGAGCCTTAGTCCCAACAAAGAGGTAACTTCAAATTGTATGAGCGTTAACCACATCCTTTGCCACTGTGAAATCATAAAACAGTGGCATAAGGATGAGCGGAGCAATGGCTCAGGAGAGAAAATGGCTTGCCATGGAAGGATGAAGGCCCCAGTTTGAATGATGAGAGATGCAGATCCAGACATGGAAGTGTGTTCCTGTAATACCAACACACCTAGGTGAAGTGGAAAGTAGAGACAGGAGTATTCTAGAGGTTTGCCAGCCAACTCCAAAGTACACACACACACACACATACACACACACACAGAGAGAGAGAGAGAGAGAGAGAGAGAGAGAGAGAGAGAGAGAGAGAGAGAGAGAAGTTTATCTCAAATAAGGAGAGGACCAATACCTGATAGTGTCCTCTGATCTCTACATGTACACCAGGACACACTTGTGGGCCCAGATTAACACACACACACACACACACACACATACATACACAGATTGACACACAGATTTTTTAAAAATTATAGAAACAAAACATTGGTGAAGCACTAAAACTCTCAATTTATGGAAACTTGTGCCTCAAGTATATATCTTTTTAATTTGCATAATAAAATGTAAAGAATTAATATTTCAAAATGTGACTGGGAGTGAGAAATCCTTCATCCAATTGTCTGAGTTATGAGCTGAACCATCTACTATTCATGTGCACCATTATGTTTTTTCTTATATGTATAACCTATGGACAAATCAGAGTTCTTAACACTTTCTCCAAATAGAGTGGCACTTGAAACAAATGAACAAGGTATGTCTGTGACCACCAGGAAAACGACTGACACTGTTTTTAGAACCATGACAAAAAAAAGCTGGAATTAAGGAAAGTTTTTTTTTTTAACTAGAAAGACCTAGATAACTCTTCAATATTTAAAGAATTTTCTAATGAAATTGTTGGAGATGTTTAAAAATGTGAGTTGTTTGGTGTTATGAGAGGAAATTAATCAGCGTTTGGAAGATCTCTATGACTCACAGAATCAATATCTTCCAAACAATCAATGTTGGTTGTCATAAATCTAAGCATGGAAGAAGAAGCTGTTGCTATTTCCATATAGTTCAAGGTGTTTTAATTTAACTGATATTAATAGTTTATTCATGCCACTGCTAGGAAATTCCCACCTGTTACATTTTATGTTCTATCAAAACAGAATAAATATAATTATCTGAAGTGCTACCAGACTGTGCCTTTCTTTTATGTAAAAAAAAAAAGAAAAGAAAAGGAAGAAAGAAAATAAAGAGGATTTCAAAGTGTGTTCACATTCTCCAACACAAATAAAATGTAATACATAAGACTCAGGAGCGATATTAGGACTGTAATAATCCTCTAAAGAACAGGAGACATTTACTTGACACTGTATAACGGTGTCATTTTCATGAGTTCTGGGAGTTTGGTTTCAGTTATTAAGGAAATGACTAATTTAGCCCAGGTGAGCCTTGAAGTCCTGAACCTCCTGCATCCACCTCCCAAGTGCTGGGCCTATAGGTATATCTCACTATACCCACAACAACAAATCAGGGCTTGGAGCATGCTAGGCAAGCACTCTGCTAACTGAGCTATATCCTCAGCTCAAAGAAGTGTCCCTTTTAAAAATAATAGTTTTTAACTTGGAAAAAAATGTATTATTCCATGAAACATGTCTTTATACTAATATGTCATATAACATAGTAACAATGCCTATATAGTAATTTTAAACAGTAGTAAATGATTCTGTCCAAAGTTTTATACGATAACCATCAATAGATATAATCTTCAAGCTCCTCACAAATCTTGAAAGAATAACAAGGCATCCTGAGAACGTGCAGTTTTGTTCATTCTGCATGTGGAAAGAGCAGTCCCTCTGTGGGCCTGTAATCTCCCAGAACAGCGTTGACCTGGTTAGACCTTGTTAGGAAGGTAGAAGACAAGAGAACAGATATTGGGAAGGTAATCAACAGTGTCTGCCAAGGCCCTGGACAATCACAGTCCTTCTTCTGTGCTGCCTGGAATGCTAATGAAATCAGTGGTTGTTAAACTGCTTTTTGGAGCTTTTCAAATTAGATCTGTTGACAGGTGGGACTCCAATGAGTTTCAGCTCCCACTGCTCTAATCAAAGGCATCTCCAAATGGCACACTTACATGTAGCCTTCTAATATTTCATTGTGAACTATTTCTAAGGAAGAAAACCACGTCAATGCCATCAATTAAACATTTCCATTGTGGGAAATCTTTATATGTGACATCTAAACTATTAGTTTAAGCTTCCTGCACCTCAGATTTTAGTGTTACTCTCCATTTTAAACAACACATAATATAACTTATCCTTATGATTATGGCACTGCTTCAATTCACTCTTTAATATTTTATTTAATATTTGTACTTGAATGGAATGTATTTCCATCAAATCCACTCTCCATTCCTTTTGTTTCAATAATTCTCCTGTGTCCTTCATCATTTTTTCTCCCTACATCATATGCACTATCTTTTTTCTTACTCGCTGAAACCATTTAGTGCTATCTGCACATGCACTAGTGTGGGGCCATCTGTTGGAACGTGTGTAGCCTTGTAGGGCTGGCACCCCTGGAGAAAACCCATTCCCATTCCAAGCAGCTACCAATTGTTTGATGGCTAGATTTGAACATTTTAAAAAAAAATTCAGATCTTGTCTTTCTTCCTTTGAGAACTGTCTGCTAAACTCTATGATCCAATTTTTAATTGGATTGTTTATTTTCTTGGTATTTTCATTTAGTTCCTTGTATTTTCTAGGAACTCTTCCTTAGATGGTTAACTGGCAAAAAAAAAAAAATTTTCCATTCTGTAGGCTACCTTTTCACTTAAATAATATGGTGTTCTTTGATATACAGAAAGTTTTGTTTGTTTTTTTAGTTTCACGAGGTAATGTTTGTCAAATGTTGGCTTTAATGTCTGAACTACTAATGTCTTCAGAAAAAAAAATCCTTTCTTGAGCCTCTAAGTTCAAGTGTATCTTGGTTTCTCATCAATCAGATTCAAGGTATTAGATCTTATTTCAATATCCTTGATCAGTTTGGAGTTGAATTTAATACAGGATGAGAGATGAGAATCAAGTTTCATTCTTCTATATGAAGCTATGTGGTTTGACCAGTACATTTATTGAAGATACTGTCTTTTCTCCAATGTGTACTCTTAGCCTCTTTGACATAATCAGGCAACTGGTGGAGTATGTACTTTTTCATGAGTCCTCAATTCTATCTCTTCAATAAATGTGTCTGTATTATGCTGGTACCACACTGTTTTCACTATTATATCTCTGTAGTGTAAGTAGGAATCAGGGATGGTGTTATCACTGACAATGTTTTTATTGTTCAGAATCATTTTGAAACTCCTGGAATTGTTGTGTTTCCGTATGAATCTTGAGGAGTTTTCAATTTCTGTGAAGAATCCCATGAAAATTTTGATGGGGAGTATGTTTAATCTGTACATGGTTCTGGTAGGATGATCCTTTTCACAACATTAATTCTACCAATCCATGAGCATGGAAGGTCTTTTCATCTGCTGATATCTTCTTTAATTTCTTTCTTCAGAGTCTTAATGTTTTTACATTAAGTCATGAATTTCTTTTTTTTTTTTTGATGTATTCTAATGTATTTTTCGGCTGTTTTAGATGGTATTCTTTCACTGTTTCCTTCAGCATCTTTGTAGTTCATATATAGGAAGGCTACTTATTTTGATTTGTTCATTTGTATCTTGCTACTTGGTTGAATCAGTTTTAGGAGATTTTTGGTGCAGTCTTTAGAGTCTTTCATGTACGGAATCTTGTCATCTGAAATTTGATACTTTGACTCTTTCCTTTCCTATGTCTTTTATCTCTGTCACTGTCTTGCTGCTCTAACTAGGACTTCCCAGCACTATATTCTACAGGCTGGGACAATGAACATCCTTGTCTTGTTCCTAATTTTAACAGAAATGTTTCGAGTTTTTCTCCATTTAGAAATAATGTTGTCTATCAGCTTGTTGTATGTAATTGCCTTTATTATGTTGAGATATGTTTACTATGTCCACAGATTTTCTAGGAGTTTTATCGTGAGAATATTTTGGATTTTGTCAAAAAGCTTTTCTGGATCTTAAGGGATGATCATGTGGTTTTTCTTTTCCTTGAGTTTGCTCATGTCATGGATTACGTTTATTGATTTAGGTGTGTTTATCCATTTCTGGATGAATCTCTGAGATGGAGCCAAATAAGTATTTTTAAGTGACCACTTCCTCTTATTTTACAGATCACACTCTGAAACTAAAAAAAAAAAAAAAAAAAAAAAAACAAAAAAAACAAAAAACCTGTGTCTTGGAGATGATTTTGCCTTCCTTAATCTACCCCTTGTTCTGAAGGTTATATAACAATCAAATGATGGGGGTCAGGATGGTATGGCACGTTGCTTTCAGGATACCTGATAACAATATTTGATTTGAAAATATTCCCACCTTCAATGATACTGGCAAAGGAGTTAGATCACAGATCTCCAAAACAAGTCCTTCGATGTCCAAAGTTATCTCTATTCCAACTTCTCCAAAGAGACTACTGAAATTGAGAATTCACTAGAAAGAGGTCATTCACAAACTGGCTTAAATTCTTTTCAGGATGTCCTTGGGAAAGATGACTGTAACACTAGTCTACAGGGCAGGTATGTATTACAGTAAACATCAAAAAATCACCTGTGTTATACAAATTATATAGAAATATCACCTCCGGTCAAACAAGAGAAGCCATATAACACAATGATGTTCAATTGTTTACCTCAGTGTTTTCTTATTTGTAATAACATTTTATTACTTAGTTTTTCAAAATGGTAACCTGAGGGCAGTTCTCAACCTCTGGTTCAGTTCATTTCTACTGATGCATACCTATGCAACAACATACTTAACACTTTTACTATAATCTGCATATACTCACTGGGACTATATTCTAAGTATTCAATTCTAAGAAAGCAAATTGTATTCATTCAGCTTGCTAAATACAGTTGCTAAGGATGCAATATCACTTATTTTGCAAAATTGTAGCTATCCACCAGGGTAGGAAAAAATTTTTGCTTGCGCTCTTTACTTCTTCACACAGTTTATACTCATGGTGTCTAGAATCCAAACACCACTTACTGCAGCAAGGTATTGCACTAAGCATTTTCTACACCATAATTCATTTGCCTCTCATCACAGCTTAATCCAACTTATTGTTCTTATTTGCATTTTATAAATCGAGAAGCTGAGTCTGAGAAATTGATTTCAGGTGATACAAGGTGAAGATTTAAATAGAGGCACCCTGGCTCCCTGGTCTTCATTTCTCACCCTTTACCAGTACTGCTTTGAACTGAGCTAGAATGAGAAGATGATTTGGGATATTAGAAGGAAATTTTCATTTTGTATTTTGGTTGGTAGTTGCCATATGTGTCTTCCACAAAATGAATGTTACTAAGTTTTCTCCTTTAACTTCAATGCAAGCAAATAAACAAACAACAACAACCCAAACCTTTAAAATCCATTATTGGACAGGCAGAGAGCCCATGTTACTCATTTCTATGGACAAGGACATGCTTGACTCTTACTGAGATTTGCAAAACTTTCTTAAGCAATTGCATATTAATACTCAAAAATCACTGGGCACTAAAAGTTTTTACTTGATTTATATACAGGAGAGATCCAACATGTACTTCAAAATGTTCACGCATTCAAGTGTTCAGGAACTATGTTTGAATGTTCTACTTTGTTACTGTGGTCACTCTCTGATACATGACTTTATTATGATTCTTTAACTGGAGATCCACGGCTTATTTTGTGATGGTTAAACATGTACCCGTGCTTCCCACAACCCAATTATAGCATTGCTACAACCACCATTGAGAAGTGACATATCTAAGAAGATATTTTGCTTTGTTCATTTCTTATCAAATTTGTACACATTCTTTAGAAATTGAACCACACAGTACTGAAAATAACACATAGAGACAGTGTTTAGAGTTTCAGTGGATACGGTGTCAGGAAGATTTCCTGCCATTCTTACTCACTGAATATCATCCCAAATGTTATAAACACAAAAGAAATGTTGCTGTTAAAGTGGCTTGTCTTGGTCAGAATCGCTATTGCTATGATGATACACTATTGCCAAGGAAATTTGGGAAGGAGGAGGTTTTTAACTGGCTTACACTGCTATGTCACTGTTCATCATCAAAGGAAATCAGGACAGGAACTCAAAGAGGGCAGGAACCTGGAGGCAGTAGCTGATGCAGAGGCCATGGAGGAGTGCTCCGCAAGGCTTGATTAACCTGTTTCCTTGTAGAACACTGCTTTCTTATAGGACTTCCTGCCCAGGTAAGGCATCACTCACAATGGGCTAGGCCATCTGTCATCAATCACTAATTAAAAAAATGCCATGTAGCTAGAGCTTATGAAGGCATTTTCTCAGCTGAGTTTCTTTCCTTTCAGATCACTCTAGTTTGTGTCAAGTTTACATGAAACCAGCCAACACAAAACCTTTGTGTCCATTTCTCCATCTTCTTTTCTGTATTACTCTGTGCAGTTTTCTTAATAATCTCTCTACTGGTTGATTAATGATAAAAAGCCAGTTGCCTGTTTGGGGAAGATGATATGAGACGTCTATGAGAATATACCACAAAGTGTGTGTGTGTGTGTGTGTGTGTGTGTGTGTGTGTGTGTGTATTATGTAAGATCGCATTGATCAGTCCTTAAACCTAGTTTCACATTGGAATCTCCTGAAAAATATTTAGAAATCCAAATTCATCAAGATCTATTAACTTAGATCATGCGGCATGGATACTAACCACTGTATTTCTCCTAATTCTCTAGACAACTATGAAATAAATGTCTTCTCTGGTTCTTACTCCCTTTTAAAGTACATTAGCTTAGATCTTTGCAGCTCAGACTTGTCCACAAATTATAGCAGCAGCAGCCACTGGAAACATATTAGAGATGCAGAATACCAGGCCAACAAGATCCATCAGAACTTATATAACTTGTGAAATCTCCAGAGACTTGTATGCATATTAAAGTCTGACAATACCAGCACACATAGTTTTCCTTCATTTATCTTTTTCAATCTATCCTGTGGAATTAACACATAATACATTAGACTTACTTAATTTATAAAGAACAGAAACTCAACCCCTTATATAATGAAGGCTTGGAAATCCTAAGTTTGGCGGAAGTCTAAGAGGCCAAGATCTGGTGAAGGTCTTCTTGCTACATCACTATTTAGTGGAAGAAAGGAGTGCAAAAGTTTATGAAGGTGGATGAGGTAAAGGAGAAAAATGTATCTCGTCATCAAGATCTCGGACTCACAAAAACTCATGTACTCTGATAATAAAGTACTAACCCACCTCTTCACCACTCATAGGCTCCTTGTGTCAATACTGCTCTCTTGGGAATTGAGTTTCCAACACATGGACTTTAGAGGCACATTCAAGCCAAAAATCTACCTCTGCCTTGCAATCCTCTTGGATCTAAGTACGTGGTCAGTAGCTTCAAAAATAAAATAAAACAAAAGGCCAAATCTTACTAAAAGCTTTAGCTTTGTAGGTATTTATGTTTAAATATTCATCTCTATATTAGCATTCCACTTTAAACTATTGGGCCACTCTTCAAGTGTAGAATCTCAGTAATTCAGATTAGCATATACAGATTTTTCCCTCTTCCGTGGTTAAAATTTTTAACTCAGTAGGAAGAGTTTATTGTATTCCACTTGGGAATGATAGTCTACTATATTTTAGAGGAAGTAGGTGGGGAAGATACATTTCTGTATCTTGGTGTGGTGAAGGTAACATCAACAAAACATGCCAGAGCAACACATCGAAAGCATGTTATAAAAGAATCAGTATCAAATGCATATGTCTGTAATTTAATTTACAGTTACTACAGAATGAAATGTTATGGAGAGAATGTTTCTTTGTTCAACATGATTATTTTTAGTACATTGGTATTGATTGTATTTGAATCCACAGTGTGTGGAGACTTGCCCATATATGTGATTGAATTTCTGTGGTTTCTCAAGACCTTCTGGAGTTGTGATGTAAGTGAGACCTGTAGTGATGTATTGTGTCCCCCAGTAAAATTTATCTGAGGATCAGAGGAAAAAGCTAGCCACTATAGTAAACATAGAAGTCAGGCAATGGTAGCACATGCCTTTAATCCTATCACATGGCAGACAGGGATCTGTCTGGATCTCTGTGAGTTTAAGGCCACACTGGGAACAGAGCCATGCATGTTGATACATGCCTTTAATCCCAGCACTAACCATAGTGGTCTGCAGGTCTGTAAAGACAGATAGGAAGTGACAGAGCTGGGCAAGAAGAGGAAGTGATGTAGCTGGGCTGAGAGCAAATGAGGGAGCAGAACGGAAAAGCATATAGATGTGGGTATACAGGAAGTAGGTCTCTTTGGAAGCTGCAGGGTTGGTGAGTAAGAGCTGTAGCTTTTCCTATTTCTCTGATCTCTCAGGTCTCAACCCTGATATCTGGATCTGGGTTTTTTATTTAATAAGACTCACAAAAGATTTTAAGATTCGTGTTACAGAGACCGCTAAACAAATGATTGTATTTTAAAATTCTTCAGGTTGATGCATCTTTCTTTTCACTAAATTTGATCATTTGTATTCACTGTGATCTTCATGTTGGTGCTGATCACCAGTCTAGAGGTACTCTCTGGTCCTATCTGCTTTCTAGTGCTATAATAAGACACTGCCAAAAACAACTTGGGGAGGAAAAAACTTAGTTTAACTTACAGATTATAGTCTATCGTGCAAGGAAGCCATGGAGGGGGATCAACAAAAGAACCTGAAGCAGAAACCGTGGAGGATCTGCTGTCTAGTGGCTTGCTTTCAGGTTCAAGTTCCTTTACCTCTCTCTGAAAGCCTAGTCCCACTTGCCCAGGGATGGCACTTCCTGTGGTGGGCAGGGCACTCCTACATCAATCGCAATCAAGGGAGTACTGCACAAAGAGTCTCAAGGCCAATCTGATGGAGACGATTCCTTGGTTGATAAGTCCCTTCTTCTTAGCTGTGTCAAGTTAACAACCAGGATCAGCCATCACATCTCTATTCCAGGTTTGTGACAAAAAGTACATCTTCCCAGCCAGGGATTTTCAAACTATTGGAGAATGTAACTAGTTACTTAATCATGCCATAAGAGAATCTGGGCAAATCTGTAGTATGCATAAAGAGTCATGCTTGGAACATAGAAAACAAGTCTCCGCATGTATTTTTTTGGGGGAATGCCTTTAGCTACCTCTCATAAACAAAGACTCGCCCAAGTGCACATCTAAATTGAAATCCCCTCATGTTTTCCATTTTGCACACCATCTTCCTATCACTTCATAAACTGCCCTTGCTAAATTTGTCCTAGAAAATGCTTCCTGTAAACACAAACAAGTGAGAAATTAAATGGATGGACAGGGCTTGGTTGATTTTGCATGGCTAAATTGCATTTTCCTCATCTGGAAATAGAATAGGTTGCTTCTATCCCGATTGTTGGGAGATGCTTTAGAGCTCTAAGCTTAGCACATGCAATGATATTGTTTCTTGTATTGTACATTTTTCTTCAGAGTTGCAAGCATATCACCTTGTGTTTGACATGTATCAACACGTAAATCTGAAGGAGAGATAGTTGGATATGATAGTTTAATCCTCATGAAAAAGCTGTACCATGGTGGTTGTCATTTAAGATTCCAAGGTGTTCTCTAAGACTTTTGACCTCTACAAATCAAATTAACCTTATTTGCCACTAGTTATTCCCAAAGTCCTCAAACCCTCATCCCATTAATTCTGTTCTTATAATACAACACTGACATCAAATGGCAAGTGAACCTAACCCTAGAGATTAATTTTTTCCATCTTGAGCTATGCTGGACCTTACAGGCATGAAGATAATATTAACACCCCATTGATCCTTGATTGGCATCAATATTTTCTTTCAGACAAGCACATAGACCACTGAAGAGAAAGAAAACAAAGATTATGGAACTGATTTACTAAATTCCAGTTATTTCAAACACACAAATATTCATACACAGATATTGTCTCTCCACACTCACCAGTCTACAAATCATGTGATTGGTTCTCTCTCTCTCTCTCATTACACTCAGAAATCGTTGATGGGCTGAGATTGTTTCCAGGGATGAAGAGATTTGAAAACACAGTTCTGATTGGAATCTAGGTCCAGATATTTCTCAAAATATTAAGTGGTGCTTCCTGTGAATGGCCTGGAGTCATGTGTATGTGAAGCAGCTGAAAATGAAATACTTGCAGACGTCATGATTGGCTCTTGTGTTTTGACAGGATTCAGAGAACTTGCCAACCCTCAGTAACAAGATAACCAGCTACTAAAGTCACACTTTTGTTTTCACTGCTGTTCCAGCTGCGGGCAATGGGGTGTGTGTGTGTGTGTGTGTCTGTGTGTGTGTGTGTGTGTGTGTGTGTAGATGGGAGGTACTAGGGACTGCAAATAAGCATTTCTGGAAATGGCTTTGGGGGTTGATGTAATAAAATGTGTGGGAAAGCCAATGTCTATTTCTTTCCATCATATTTTTCTTACATATTGAAGAAAACACATCATTATTATTCATGAACCAAACTTATGCTATTTTTTCCCGTTTAGAATTTTGTTTAGAAAGACATTTAAGTTAACAAAACTATCAGCTCCACAGCCCCAAAGGAACAATTGAGTTTTTACAAAGATTTCCTGAAATGAAGTGTCCAAAGGCAAGGTACCAAATTACAGCGATTTCTCACTCAGAGGTGGGTGTTTCCACCTTTCCCTCTGTCTCTATTGAAGTGAACCCTCTCCATAGAAGTAATACCTTATTATTGAGAGATGCCAAAGGCAATGATTGAAGCAGTTATCTTTGAAAGCTATTAACCAATGTCTGTGGGCTACAAAAAGGCAACACATAAAATTAAAATAAACACAAAACAATATCTAATAAACAGTTTAATATGTTTTCCCCTTCATGGTTGTCATGTTGAAAAAGATATAACGTATCCTTAGCACCTGGTGCTGACATAGTTATTAAGCAGGTGTTCATTTTGGTGAGCCATTCACAACCCAGGGACTGCCGCCCATCATGGCCTTGGAAACAATGACTGAACTATGAAGAAAGTATTCTACTATGACACCCAGAATCCATTCAGCAACGGTTTTCAAAGGGGGAATTTTTCTTAATGGTCAGTTATGATTATCTCCAAATTGGACACCTTTGCCCAAGTCAGTATTTCTAATGTTTGATATCTTAGCCTGTAAGATTCTCATGAAGTCATGATGATAAACCTAATGTCCAGGGAGACTAAATGGTTCATGTCTCATCCCTTGCCAGTCACGCCATCACCACCCTGTCTTCCTCCTCAGGTAAGTCTAACCTCACAGAAAAGGAGTAAATAAGTAAATAGTAAATAAATGAATATAGAACTAGATAAATGGATCACCTTTGCCAGGAGTCAGGTTTACTTGGGTACCCTGCAGGAGAAAGATGCTATGATTTCAGAGAGTAACAACAATCTTTTTTCTTTGTTTCCCCCTATGATTGCTTTCTGAACTCTAGAAAATCAAATATTTCACATCTTCTCTACCTACTATTTTGGTCAACTGCTTGTATGGCAGCTTACGAACTCTACAGTCTTCTTAGACATAGACCTGCGTAATTGTTTCCAGGCCTGTTTTGCCTTTTGTGGTTCCCTTTAGTTTGGAAGTAGCAAACAGGTACAGTGTAAGAGGGATTCTCAGGTCTCCCCATGATCTACAGAGCTAAATCCCATTAAATCACTGAAGTCTCCCTGAGAAGGCAAATGAAACTCTCCTCCCATTTCCCTACTTCTAGAAAACACAAATGTTCGCTAACGCTAAGCACTTGATCATCACTCTATACAAATGTGTCATCGCTGTGTTAGTGGAGCACTTGACTGTCAACCTCCCTTCCAAACCAAAGTGGTCAACAAGAATCTGAAAAATGGAAAAGCAGAAAATTACAGAAAGCGAGCCATTTGAGTGCCCTCTTGTGGGACTAAGTAGCACTACAGCTACTGAAATAGTGGTTTTCAATATTACAAGGTAGAAGTATTGCTCAGGAAAGGAAAAATTCCAGAACAGGATAAGGAGACTAAGGAGTACGGGGGTGGGGTGAGGTGTGTATTTGGGGTAATTTTTGAAAAACAACACAATCTTGGTTATATATTTAATAGGCAATTTAAAGCATAAGTTTGCATTTTAAAGCATCCTAATTCATAATAAACACCATAACTGCTCTTATTAGTCCTTTACTTCAAGATTTCAATGTTACATGAGCCTTTGGCTGTTTGTTCAAAAATTAGTTTACCCTCGATTAACTTGGGTCAGTAATCAATAAGCCTGGGGAGTATTCCCATTGGTAAATTTGTGGTGAGAACCATTGGTTGTGAAATAGAAACATAATAAAGCAGTCCCTGCAATGGGACTTGCAGAGCTTATAAAAACTGTGACATAAACAGCAACATGGACCTGCTAATAAAGAACAGGAGGAGTGTGAACTTAAAGGACAGGTAGCCATTTGTCTTGTTCCCAGGAAGATAGTGCTATTGCTGGGTATTGCAGGTAGAGGGAGAGTCGACTGTTATGACTACAAAGGGCAGCAGAAAACAAATGAGAAACCAGCGCATTTTACAGCACTATTGGGGAAACATGTACAGCTTTCAGACAGCCCTGACCCTCAGCTAATGACGGGAGTATGTTTACACAAACTGAATACAGACGCGAGGAACTGAGGTGAGTTAAATAAGCATTTTTTTTTTTTTATTGATACTGAAATGACTTAAAACTGACAGACACATTCAGGAGGAAAATAAAGCAAGCATTTTAATGAGTGGCGTGGCGAGATCTTCTCCATATCTACTTCATAAAATTAACAAAATACTGGCAAAAGCTGTCAAAATCATCTTTTAACTTTTGAATTGATACAAGTATTTTCATCAGCTTCCTTCAAGAGAAGGTATCATGGCGTCACAGCGAACTTTATAGGAATGCCGCTCATTCTTTTCTGCTTCCTCTGGTTTCATAGGAGAGTTGAAACCAGTTCACTCAACCCATGGTAGTTCAGACTTCCTCTTAGCTGGACTGTAGCCAGAGGATGTCACACACTTTGTAGAGAGAGTTTCCCCTAAAATCAATCCTTCAGGAAATGCCCTCACCAACCTACTCAGAGATGTGTCTCTCAACTAATTCTAGATCAAATCAACTACCAAGAGTAATCACCCCAATAAAAATACAAAGAAAATGGATATGTGTGTATATGATCCCCATGAAAACAGATAAGAAAACAAATGACATGTATACAATGCTGATTTGTCCAGAAATGTTTAAAGCAACCAGACAGAATCATTGTTTTTTTTTACTTTTCATAAATATTCAAAAATTTTATAAATGGAATCACAAAATTAAACAAAAAAGAGTACCAAAAAAAAATCTCTTAACACAAAAAAACAACGGGAGAAAGCATAAATTAAAACCTGATATAAAGCACACAGAATGAAACAGCTGTATGGCAGATGCTGATCTATCTATCTGTATTTATTAAATACTAATATGCCCATTGCCCTCATCACTGAGAAAGTGTGATTCAGCTGTTCCACATAACTCTACATAAGATGAGATACAATCAGTCAATGTTGACTAGGTCAGTTCTCTATGTCCATTCCCCAACTGTGTTATCCACATGTCCCAGGCCATTGGTGGTGGGTCTTAGGTCTGTGTCTTCCCTTTACCTGGTTTTGTAAGTTCTGGTTGAGTGTTTCAAAATCTTCACACAGGACGAAATAGGATCACACCATGTGCAAAAATGGTTAAAGAGAGAAGAGAAAGCTAATTAATTATAAGGTCTAGAGCTATCAAAGTCATAGAAGAAAATGTAGGCATAACTTTCTACAACCTTGAGCAGGTAATGGTTTTTGAATAGGAGGAAATCAAAAGCGACAAGTGGAAAGATTGGTAAATTTATCAAAATCAAAAGCATTGTGCTTCTAGGGATAATATCAATTAAGACACATAGCTCACAGAATTGGAAAAAATATTGATAAATAATGCATTTTAAAGACTTATACATAGACTATATTAACTTTTAAAATTCAACAATGAAGACAGTCAAAATAAAAATGAGCGTCTTTAGTCATTACTTATTTTTGTATTCCTATATATCAAAATTGATGAAATAATGCTAACAACTATAATTTAGTATCAACTACAAAGCATTCATTTTTTTTCCTGTATCCTCTTTTCTGTGTTTGTAAACCCTCATCTCACAGGCTGTGGCTAAGTCTTGAACAGCCACATATTACATGATTTACCTCTGTATCTGACTACACCCCTACCATTGATACCATCTCATCTTTGCTCAGACTCATAATATCTCACTAGAGATCATCTCTAGCTCCCTAAGAGGACACTGCCTTTACCCAGCTCAGACCTCAGTATGCTGTGCTCAAGCTTCTTCCTCCACTTGTCTGCCTCTCAAAACTTCGAAGCACAAATTCACTTGGTTTGTGCCATCTTGCCGCCAATGCTCCTGCTCAAATGCCTTACTGATCCAACATGACCACTCATCTTTTTGGCTAGGTTATCATCTTACTCTGCATAGTCCTTTAAAACTTGTTGAAATGTCTACCTAACTCTCAGCTCATAAATGCCCTTTGCCTTCCTCAATCTTCACTGACCACATTTTGACAGCTTGCACCTAGATATTCCAAAGACGCCCTCTGTCCACACCTACAACTCTTCCATGTTTCATTTCCCCACCTAAAAGATGCATGCTATGGACATTCATATGCAGTGGCTTTTGCACTGAAATATTAAAGAAGAAATAAAGGAAGATGGGAAGACACTGAAAAAGGAAAAAAATGGCTGAAAGGGAGAAAAGATGAAAGCAGGAAGAGTTTGATAAGGACAGGCTTGAAGGGGAGACAGCAAGAGAATTATTTGAAACTAATTAACATTTACAACGAGATTCTGCTCTGCTTTCTTCTTTCTTCCCAGTATTTCATTCAAGTCTATCATTGTCATTGTCTATGGGAATAATTAGAGATGATAACCACACTTACCTGTCAGCATTTTCTTGGAGGAAGGGTGAGCCAATAAGATGGCTCATTGAGTAAGGGGACTTGCTGCCAAGCTTGAAGACTGACCTGCGTTTGATACCTGGAAACCACATAGTGGAAGGATAAAATATTTGACTCTCTCAAGGACCTCTGACCTCCACATGTGTGCTGTGATATGAGCATAAACACACACACACACACACACACACACACACACACACACACACACACACACGAGCACACCCTAAATAAATAACCAAATAAATAAATAATGTAATTTTTTTAAAAAAGATGAATAAAAGGACTGAAATGTATGAATTTCACTAGAGCTCTTGGACAGGAATGGCAGCATTCTTCAGTAGAGAAGTTTCTTAGTCCTGTTAACACTCCCATGAACCTGCCTTTCTGTGTTCACATATGAGCTGTGCCAGCAAGGTTGGAGTGGGTGTTTATGCACGCTAGCCTGGAGGAAAGGGGTCAGCCTATGACCCTTAGGGACCTGACTTCTCTACAGAATCTATCATCTATCATGAAATAAGGCCTGACTTGTTTTTATTAGTCAGGGATTGTTCGTGAGCACATGGAGGGGAAAGCATATAAATGACGAACCTAAGACTCTCTCATCCAAGAGAGATCCTACTTACTTTCTGACGTCAGCTGAGGATATGCAGGGTCAAGATAATATGTACATAAAAAAATGAACACTATCTCCATGAACTGTTAGAAAACTGATAATCAAACTCCTTCTAAATAGCATTAAGTTTGCTAGCAACAAGAAAATATGAATTACTTGGAAAGCACAAGTTTGTCTCATCACAGCTTTGTACTGTAAACTTTGTTGAGACGGCTGTCCTAATCCGTTTTGATTTAGTTTCCTTCCTTTCTTTTGATTCACAGTGGAATTCTCTTCTCCATCTCGGCTCAACTTCTTCAATTTTCTAAGGATCAGAGGAGGACAGAAGTGTGCATTATAAAGACCTCGCGAGCAGACAGGGAGCTCAACAAACTTTGCCTTACTTCAGAATCACATTTAGGAGTGGGCAGATATAGCCAGAAGACTCTGGGTCGTGTTTTCCTGACACTCAAAGAAAAAGGAAAGGGCCCATCAGCATCAACACTCCATTTGGTAAGTGATGCCTTTGTCCCTGCTTCCCACTCTGCATCCCCGTGTCTTACGGCTTTGATCTTGGCACTGGTTAACCAGAGATAATTACCGCCTTTTAGTGTATGTGAGAGAATGGCTAGAAGTCATTTCCATTTGCCTTTTGACCATAGGAGAGTTAATTAATGAGGGATAGGGTGACTTACACATGGAGAGGTTATTTTCGTGAAGCATTTTGAAAAGATTTAGATCTTTCAGGGCTCAAATCAAAGTAAGCAACCAGACATTAAAATGCCGAATTGAATTAAGATGTTGTTTATTAAAATCGGCTTCAGCCTGCAATTTCCTAAATCAGCTATTCTGCCTCACACCGTGGACAAATGAGCCTCATTTGTCAATTACGTCCTATTCACCAGAAGTCTTGGAAAGTCACCAAGACTTCTCTGGACATAATAGGCTTTGAATTTTGGTCATTTTAAAGTGTTATTTTTTTTCCAAATGAAATAAATTGTTTTGACATTGCTCATGTTTTTCCACTCTAACTACTCAGACAAATCCATCCTGCAGCCTTGGTCAGAGAATTGAATTTACTCGGATGGGCTTAGGATGCCAGAGGGATGTTGGACAGAACAGGGACCAGCCGAAGAAACTGGAAGGGACCTCAGAGGCTGCCAAGAGTGAGTGAGGAACAATGGTGGAGTATTCATCTTGACTAGACCATTATCAGAGAGAGTTGGTCCCATACTGCCTGCCTGGGATTATTAACAAGCTCTTGCCACCCATGTCGGGGATGATAATTTAGGACAATGCTTCAATTTCTCATCTTCTACTAAATGGGAGGTAGAACAGTTTTCTGATTTTATCTGGAGAGAGAGAGAGAGAGAGAGAGAGAGAGAGAGTGCATGTTGGGATTGAACTCAGGTCATCAGGCCTACAGGACAAGCACCTCTACCTACTGAACTACAGCTCTGGTCTAAGTATGATCATTTTGAACACTTCTGCAATGCATAATGATCAGGCAAGGATAATCAGTACCCTTAGTGGCTCAAGCATTGATCTTTCCTGGCTTTCAAAGCCTGATTTTGAAATATTCTATATATTATTAATGGCTATACTTATCTTAATGTACTATAGAACAACTGAACTAACATTCCTATCTGTCTTTTACCACCCACTAACAAGACTCTCCTTGCTATTTTTCACTAAAGAGACATTTGTGACTGTTGAAGCCAGCCTGGATAACCTGGCATAATTAATCTTCTCATCTGAATACCCTTAATTTAACTCATCTAGGAATTCCTTCTAACTGTATGTATCGTCATGGATTCCATGGATCCATTTGTGGATTTCAACCATGCCATGAATAAGGCTTCCAGAGTTATTGAGAAAGGCAGAAGCATTTGAGCAAAGCTCTCAGCTTAAATACTGTCCAGGCTCATTCATACTTGCCTCTGTAATCATTGTCACTGGTTTCAGGGTAGGAGAAACCACCCTCACTATGCTGGCAAAGTAAACATGTTATTTTGTAAAATAACAATGTTGAACTCTAGGAAGTCAGACATCAACAAATACAGGACAGTTTCTCTATACTCTTCTTAACTGTCTAAAAGCAGGGCATGAACTTCCTTCTGGTGCCTGATCTGGCCTACTCCGATAATCAGGTTGGTGACTACCCTAACTGCCATCATAGAGCCTTCATCCAGTAACTGATGGAAGCAGATGCAGAGATCCACAGCCAAGCATCAAGTTGAGTCCAGAAGTCCAGTTAAAGAGAGGGAAGAGGGATTTTATGAGCAAGGGACATCAAGATCATGATGGGGAAACTTACAGATACAACTGAACCAAGCTAGTGGGAACTTTAGACCAACAGTTATGGAGCCTGCATGGGACTGAACTAGGCCCTCTGTAAAATCGAGACAGTTGTGTAGCTTGCTCTGTTTAAAGGGCCCGTGGCAGTGAGAATAAGATCCATCCTTGGTGCATGAGCGGGCTTTTTGGAGCCTATTACCTATGGTGAGATACCTTGCACAGTCTTGATGCAGGGGGAGGGGCTTGGACTTGCCTCAGTTGAATTTACCAGCCTTTGCTCACTCCCCATAGGAGGCCTTACTTTTTCGGGAGAGGGGCTGGGGGTTGGGCTTGGGGTGAGGGTTGGAGGAGCAGGAGGAGGGATGAGAGGGGCATCTGTGGTTGGTATGTAAAAGAATAAAACATTTCTGAATTTAAAATAAAGAAAGTTTCTACACCAGAAAGACAAGAGTAACTCTAACACCAGTGCATAGTCCATATTACAGAGAATCTGCAGAAACATCCCCTGATGAAAAACATGCTATTTTGCATTAATTTCCCTCAAATATATTCTAGTCTCTTACCTAAATATATCACACTCTAGAGTTCAAAACTCTTTTCTTTGCTTCTGAAGCTAGTTTTTAAGCTCCTAAATCCAACTGTTTCACTTTTTCTTGTAAATTTCCCTGAACATAATATATTAATACAATTCTGTGCTCTTATTTTGCTTGTTTACTTTACAGGTCCTACAAACTGTCTCTACGAAGGTAAACAAGATTTTTTTTCCTTTCTAGCACTGATATTATGCCAGGTGTTATCTGGGACAAGTGTCACACTTGTCTGAAGAAGACTTAAACATTCAATCACTGAATCGTCAGCTATTCCAAACTCTCTGCTTCTTGAAGTGTATTTGATGCAAACAGGGTTCACAGAGACAAATCAGGTGGAAGAGTGGTCTCCAGAGACTGACAGGGAGCTTTGAAAGAAGGGAATGTCGAATCCATTTGTAGCCTTCCTTGGAACAGCAACCGCACTTCAGAATTTCCATTGCAGAGAAGAAAAGGAGTGTAAACACAAAGGAGACACAATCAAAATATGAAACATCTCTTGTGAAAGAACACATACTTCCGTCTTGTAGTCATGTCAAAACCAAATATTGAAATTTTAAGAAACCCTAACATATATTTCAGGGCAAGAAAAGGAGGCAAAATAGATTTTTTTGTTACATTCTGTTCAAATCACAGACTCTACTGGAGTCCATGTTCTATATCAAATAGAGATATTTTACCTTCCTCTGGCCAGTTCATCCTATATTCTAACTTGATGAACAGCAGAAAGTTAATGGGGGAAAGGCTTTGTTTCCTCATGACACTACATTGGACTTGAGGGGTCATTGCTTACTTTAGACAGTCACCTGGAGCAGCAGCATCTGAAGTCTGTCAGGAATACAAATTCACTGTGTCCAGCTCCAAGACACTGTCTTGTCCTGGTTTACTCAGGGAAATTTTAGTTTTACAACTCATTTGTCATTTTCCACAGCCCCTTTAAATCTGGGCATGCAGAGATAGGAACCTGAGTCTCAATTTTAACATGCTCATTGGGTGACTCCTGTTTATGAAGTGTGAAAGTCATTTACTCCTTCTGATGATCTACTGAGTGCACAGAGATGGAGCACAGTGTGGACATGATGGACACCAGCTTTCTTCAAGTCAACTACTCACTTTCTGTCTCACATATTTTTCTTTGAGGAGACAAATTAAACTCTTCCACAAGAATTAGAAGAGCATGCTTTTAAACTTTTACTTCTCATTGTCTTCTTCAGCGACACACAACTGAGAGCAATCAAGGACCACCTATTATTTATAAAACATTTTATTATGCTTATGCTATACCAGATACTGTCTTTGGTGGTCAACAAAATGCTGATGAACTTGATTTTATAGAATCAAGAGATAGAAATAGAAAACCTATTATCCCCATTTTGCAAGTGGAGAGATAACAATGTGGACAGTACATTAGGTAAAAACCATGTAGCTAGTTAGTAATTGAGCCGCTATTTAAACCCAGGCAGTCTCTCACCAAAGTCAGTATAATCTCAGCAAAACTATTGTGCCATCTGTGGAATCTTTGCCTTCCAATCTCACGCCTCATTTAGGTTACTGACAAAGTGCTTGGAGTCTGGACTTAAATCAGTAAGTCGAACATCAGAAGTCTTGACTTCCTGACCTGCTCCAATAAGTTTCCATTATTGGTCTGCGGTGAAAATGCCTCAGATGCTTATCTAGATTTTTAGTTTAGTCAATGTGATGTACTTTACAGAGAATTATCTACAATAGCCAGACATTCATTTTTCAATGAGTGATTTTTATTAAGTATATGGTGAGCCAAACTAAAAGAATAAACAGCAAATAGAAAGTAGATGATTGATAGGTAGATATATAGATAGATGATGGATAGATGATAGATAGATAGATAGATAGATAGATAGATAGATAGATAGATAGATAGACAGGTAAATGGTAGATAGAAAGAAAGAAAGAAAGAAAGAAAGAAAGAAAGAAAGAAAGAAAGAAAGAAAGAAAGAAAAACAGAGATGATAGATAACAAACACCATCAAATAGGACACTCAAAATTTCAATGAAAAAATCAACTGGAAAACCCATTTAAGGCAACTAGCTAAAGTTCCCCTTGCAAATAAAAGAATAGCAACAGAGAGAGATGATATCATCAAACTGGATGCTCACTTCATCCAGCAGAGTCCACCTGACATAGTACACTGTGCCCCGGCCAGCGGGGTCTTCAACAGGGACCTAAAGGGAGGGCCGGGGAACGAAAGGGACAAGAGACACAAAGAATGAGAGCAAGACAGGACGTCTGATCAAGCTCCAAAATTTTATTTTTCTCTCAAAGCATATATAGGCAGGGGCAAAGGGGAGTGCAAGCAGGGAGGAGACTTAAATGATGGGTTGTTCAGCCAGCAGGGAATGTTGCTATGAGGATTATCTATTCTTGCCTAACTACCTAACTGCAGCACGGTCACCTGATTTCTTAGAAGAGGTTCTGGTATTTAGGAGAAGAGGTTCTGGTGCTATGGAGACTTAAGCAAGGCCTAGATCTAGAAAAAGAAGAAGCCCAAATATGGCAGCATGTGTGTCAAGGGTCACTTAGGCTTATGGCTCCTGTCAACACTGAACTTTCTCGCTGTGAATGAACTTCTCACAGCTGAAACTCTCATTGTTGAACTTCCATCTTCTCTTTCATACTGGAGGCACCTACCCACTCACTCCCATAAGATTAGCAATTCTAACCAGCGTTAGAGTTAATTCACCTTTTAGCTATTTTCAAGGACAAAATGGTGTTCATCTTGGGCTGTTTTTCTGGTTTGTTTGTTTGTTTGTTTGTTTTTCCTCTTTACACAGAGTTAGAGGGGACAGAAGTTCCCCAGAAAAAGGACATTGAGGAACAGCTTGAGATAAATGTGCTAAAGTCTGAAATGGAGAGGGAGCAATCCTGCTTCTGGAGCCAGCTTCTAGGTGAGCTCTAATAAAATGTGGCAATTTACTAACATAATGGCTATTAGAGTCCACTATATTAATGCTGTACTGTAGGCAATATGGAGATCAGTAGAAAAGGGAGAGAGAGAGAGAGAGAGAGAGAGAGAGAGAGAGAGAGAGAGAGAGAGAGAAATTCAATGCATAAACATATAGGCATCTTATAACCATTTCAAATGCAAGTGACTAAATTCCACTCAAACCACTTAAGCACACCAACTGATTCACACTAAAAATTTAGAGAAGAGAATGAGAGAAAAGGGACTGCATGAATGCAAGTCTCAGAAGATATTCAGAACCTTGTTATATCTTTTCTGGCTCTGATTATCTGCTGCTACAATAGGTCTTCTCCACACGTAAATGAAAGTCTTACTAATTGCCCCATTTTAGAATGTCTGAGGAAAGAAGGAACATAAATTCCATGAATGAACTATGTTTGACTCTTCTAGAGTGATGTTATCTCTTATTAATCCAACCAGTATAGCCAAAAGGACGGAGATGAGGAGGCACAGCAAGGCCTGACTTGTGTCTTCTGTAACTCCACAATGAACAATCAGGAACTTGCAATGGAATAAGATGGGTGGGAAAAATCCCAATCAGCCTAACCAGTTACTTCTGCAAAGCATTCTTATATCACCCCCTATTTGAAACAGAAAAAAGGGCTGTTCTGTCTCTAAGTTGTACCTATATGTATGTCTATCTTTCCATCTATTTGTGTATCAATCATTTATCTATGAACCATTCAATATATATAATATATATGTATACACCATTATCTTTATATCTATGTGAGTGCCTATGTCTGTTCTGCATATATCTATTCTCTCTGTGTATATATCTCATAATCCATCTCCATATCTATTTATTGAGAGGGTTAATAATTGGAAAAGTGAGAATTCTTATTTTTTCCCAACTCTTAAAGCAAGGATATTCAAGGTTGATTGTTCATACTTCTCCAGATAGTGTTGGAGGCAGAAAGATGTGATGAGGAAGGAACAGGCTAAATATCTTTGTAGGAAGTGAAGCAAAATCAGAAATGTGTAAATGCTTTTTAAACTGACCTTGCATTTCATTATTTGGTACATATCACATTGCAAGCCTGTTTCTAATGTTTTTCTGTATGTCTCACAGTCCAGTAAATGAAGCCAAGAGAAACAAAGGTGTGCTTTTAACTGTCAAGTGAAGTGGGGTGGGCTGGGGGTTGCTGATTAACAGAGAAAGCTCTGCCTGGAAACAGGGTCAAGGGGAGTGCTTACCCAAGTACAGGCTCATGTTGAAGGAAAGAAAAATGGAATTGCTAAGCCTACCTTGAGAAGCATATTTAGGTAAGAAATTTGTATGAAAGAAAAAAAAGCGGGGTGGGGATTCTCATCAAACGGAATCAGAACAGAGCAGGGGACAGATACAAAGAGCTGTTACTTGCCAAGTAAGCTCATGCTGGGCTGTGTTGACCCCAGTTGCCCTCTAAGGGGGGAAAGCACTTTCTATTGGTTACTTCAGAACAAAGACTTGCTCAGAAGGACTGCTGGAAGTCTGCAAGGTGTTTGCCTTAGACTTGAGCAAAAATCTTGAAAAGAGAAGCCCTTTGGAGTTAGTGTGAAGACTAAATGTGTCACAATTCAGTTAATGACACACTTTCTCTAACTCACACTAAACCAAGACACTTCACACTTTAATGAGCCTGCTCATTATCTGGAGATCTTACTGAAATGCAGGCCATTGTTCCCTGAGTCCTTAATGGGGCCCGAGATTCTGCATTTTTAATGAGCTTCACAGAGATGGTGTATTGGTCCATTCCCTAGAAACACTTGAACAGCAAGGTCCTAAATGTTTTTTGAAGGTCAGTGGGTTTTGTAGCTAATTTTAGGATTGGATCCTCAGCTCATAAATGTCACATCAAAATAAACATATCCCTGTCATCACCGTGATAAGATGGTATAAATTTATTTCAAACTGACATTTGATTATGACTAAAGAGGCTTTTCAGCAATTAGAACAATGGCTGTCAAGTGACTTAAGAAAAATTCAGGCTGGCCTTTGCATCAACAGAGGTGAATTCTTACAGTCCTTTACTAGGTGTGTTATTTCCTGTTGCCATGATAAAGTGATCCAACAAAACACTTGGCTCACAGTTCAAGCAGAGTCCATCAGAGCAGGAAGGCATGGAGCAGGGACTCCAGAACAGGAAGGCATGGAGCAGGGGCTGCAGAGCAGGAAGGCATAGAGCAGGGGCTCCAGAGCAGGAAGGCATGGAGCAGGGACTGCAGAGCAGGAAGGCATGGAGCAGGGGCTCCAGAGCAGGAATGCATTGAGCAGGGGCTGCAGAGCAGGAAGGCATGGAGCAGGGGCTGAAGAGCAGGAAGGCATGGAGCAGGGGCTCCAGAGCAGGAAGGCATGGAGCAGGGGCTCCAGAGCAGGAAGGCATGGAGCAGGGGCTCCAGAACAGGAAGGCATGGAGCAGGGGCTCCAGAGGAGGAAGGCATGGAGCAGGAGCTCCAGAGCAGGAAGGCATGGAGCAGGGGCTGCAGAGCAGGAAGGCATAGAGCAGGGGCTGCAGAGCAGGAAGGCATGGAGCAGGGACTCCAGAGCAGGAAGGCATGGAGCAGGAGCTGCAGAGCAGGAAGGCATAGAGCAGGGGCTGCAGAGCAGGAAGGCATGGAGCAGGAGCTGCAGAGCAGGAGGGCATGGAGCAGGGGCTGCAGAGCAGGAAGGCATGGAGCAGGAGCTGCAGAGCAGGAGGGCATGGAGCAGGGGCTGCAGAGCAGGAAGGCATGGAGCAGGGACTCCAGAGGAGGAAGGCATGGAGCAGGGACTCCAGAGGAGGAAGGCATGGAGCAGGAGCTCCAGAGCAGGAAGGCATGGAGCAGGGGCTGCAGAGCAGGAAGGCATAGAGCAGGGGCTGCAGAGCAGGAAGGCATGGAGCAGGAGCTGCAGAGCAGGAGGGCATGGAGCAGGGGCTCCAGAGCAGGAAGGCATGGAGCAGGGACTCCAGAGCAGGAAGGCATGGAGCAGGGGCTCCAGAGCAGGAAGGCATGGAGCAGGGGCTCCAGAGCAGGAAGGCATGGAGCAGGGACTCCAGAGGAGGAAGGCATGGAGCAGGGACTCCAGAGGAGGAAGGCATGGAGCAGGGGCTCCAGAGCAGGAAGGCATGGAGCAGGGGCTGCAGAGCAGGAAGGCATGGAGCAGGGACTCCAGAGCAGGAAGGCATGGAGCAGGAGCTGCAGAGCAGGAAGGCATGGAGCAGGGGCTCCAGAGTAGATCAGGAAGGCATGGAGCAGGGGCTGCAGAGCAGGAAGGCATGGAGCAGGGGCTCCAGAGCAGGAAGGCATGGAGCAGGGGCTCCAGAGGAGGAAGGCATGGAGCAGAGGCTTAGTTAGGCTGATCACATTGGATCCACATTCAGGAGGCAGATCATGATGAATGCTTCTGCTCAGTGGATTTCTCCTGTTCACACAGTCTAAATGACTCTTACATTCACTCCATCAACCAAAGATAGCCGCCTGCAAATCTCCACAAGCTAACAGTTGATGTCTGCTTCTATCCTTTCTTCTCTAATGGCTTCAGGATATAAGTTTTAGTTACAAAAGAAAAAGCACAGAACCTTAATTAGGTTTTTGAAATACAAGTTGTTTTTTTTTTTTTTTTTTTGAAATAATTAAAATCTGAAAACTGTTCAGGAATGTCATTAGGATATGGGAGAGTTCACCAGTTTGATTATCAGCATTTTTGCTAATTAAACCAGTTTGTCCTTTCCCTAATTAACAGTAGTTTCAACCTTAAAACCAATACACTGATAATCAAAGTGTAGCATTAATAAATAACATAGGGGTAACTAAATAAACCACTTAAGACTTAAAAGGAAAAGTTTATAGGTAAAAGTACTATTAGCATTAGCATGGAATATTCTAGGGCCAAGCTTGTTTGCCATTCTGAAGACGGCAGAAATTCTAGGCAAGAGCAGGCCTAGGGATGTACATAGCTTAGGTGGCAGAGTACTTAAGTACAGGCCATGAGTGTGCACCCAGGTGTGAGAGTGGTGGAGGAGAGAGGGGAAGGGAGAGAAAAGGGGAGAAAGGGAGGGAGGAAAGGAGGGCAGGAGAGAGAGACAAAGAGGAGGAGGGGAGGAGAAATAGAGGAGGAAGACGAGGAGCACCAGCAGCAGCAGCAAAGGATGGAGACACACACAGGATCACAATGACATGTTCCAGAAGTCAACAAGAAAGTAGCTGTAGTTAAAGTAAGGGATTTGTTTACGACTAAAGTTTAAGACTTCCGGATTGGATGGTGTGAACATTTGGTAGGGTGAAGTATGTAAAACGTGAGGAACAAACCCAAGACCCAGCATTGGCAGAAGGGGTCAAAATAGTTAACAAATGCTTTTTTCAAGACAAGGTCTGGGGTTTCCCTACATGCTTTGCTTCAGAAGAGAAAAAAAAAAAAGATAACTGAATAAAACACAAACAAATTGGCTGTGAACCTTTGCTAGGATCATTGTTAGAATTTCTAAACATGGTATGTACTCACTCAGAAGTGAATACTAGATGTAAAGCAAAGGATAATCAGGCTACAACCTACAGCTCTAGAGAAGCTAGCTAACAAGGAGGACCCAAAGAGGGATGCTGTGGGATGTTTTGTATGGCAAATGTGTTGCTGATTAGTCAATAAATAAAACACTGACTGGCCATTGGCTAGGTAGGAAGTGTAGGCAGGACAAGGAGGCGAATAAAGCTGGGAAATGGAAGGCTGAGTCAGAGAGACACTGCCAGCCGCCACCATGACAACCAGCATGTGAAGATGCCAGTAAGCCACGAGCCATGTGGCAAGGCATAGATTAATGGAAATGGATTAATTTAAGCTGTAAGAACAGTTAGCAAGAAGCCTGCCACGGCGATACAGTTTGTAAGCAATATAAGTCTCTGTGTTTGCTTGGTTGGGTCTGAGTGGCTGTGGGACTGGCGGGTGACAGAGATTTGTCCTGACTGTGGGCCAGGCAGGAAAACTCAAGCTACAGAGGGACAAATGGATTGCCCTGGGAAGGGGAAATAGATTAGATCTCCATGAGTAAATTGGGGATGAGGGAGGGCAATGGGGGGTAGAGGGTGGGGCATGAGAACATAAGGGAATGCAATGGTCAAGATGGAACAGAGATGTTTGTGGGAGAGCAAGAAAGAGATACCATGACAGAGGGAGACATCATGGGGATAGGGAGAAACTGGGTCCTAGGGAAGTTCCCAGGAATCCCCAAGGATGATCCCAGTTTAGAGGACTAGCAATAGTGGAGACAGTGCCTGAACTGACTTACCCCAGTAATCAGATTGGTGAATACCCTAACTGTCATCATAGAGCCTTTCTCCAGTAACTGATGGAAGCAGATGGAGAGATCCACAGCCAAACACCAGGCCGAGCTCCAGAGTCCAGTCAAAAAGAGAGAAGAGGGATTCTATGAGCAAGAAGCATCAAGACCATGATGGGAAAACCTATAGAGACAACCAAACCAAACTAGTGGGAACTCATGAAATTTAGATCAACAGCTGTGGAATCTGCATGGGACTGGACTAGGCCCTCTGCATAGCAAGACAGTTGTATAGCCTGATCTGCTTAAGGGGTCCCCTGGAGTAGGATCAGAATCCATTCCTGGTGCATGAGCAGGCCCACTTCTATGATGGGACACCTTGCACAGCCTTGAGTTAGGGGGAGGGCCTTGGACCTGCCTCTACTAAATGTACCTCCCCATGGGAGGTCTTACCTTCTTGTAGGAGGGAATAAGGGGTGGATTGGGAGGGGGAAGCTGGAGGGGAAGGAGGAGGGAAGAGGGGTATGTAAAATGAATAAGAAAATTTTCTTAATAAAAAAATACACAAAAAAAATAATTTCCAGTTTCAGCTTCAAAGATATGGACAGATGCCAGAAGATAAGCTTCCAAGCCTCAGAAATGAAACTGTGAATTGAAGATGTATTGCACACCACCAGTATAGAATCGATGCCTGAAATGTCTGATCTCACAAGCAACAGAAAGTATTTTAACTGATGCCTTTGTGAAATAGTATTTGTTTCCCCCTATGCTTGCGTAAGTGCAGAGGGTTAAAACTATAGGTTTAACATTCTGTAGAGTAAGCCCAGCACATCTCAGCAGAGCACTGTCCTTCTTAAATGTTGCATGCCTTCAACGCAATGACTGCTTTGACCTAAGCTGTTGTTCAGATATGTGGCATACATCAATAAATGCTGAAGACCTTGCTCTGTTGGGAGTGTGTTTACTGGGGAATGGGGAGAGAGGACAATAAAAGCCAAACACTGGTCTGCCCAAAAACATCTTAATGGAAACATTATTCAGTTGAATGTAAAATCTTGTTAATACTAGAAAACATTTTTAAGATCTTATTTGAAGTAGGTCTACTTCTGGTAGGCGTGGGGGCACCGTACCATCCTTTTCTTTCTTTAGGATATTTTTAGGAGTGAAAACTTTATGCAAAGGAATGACACTTCCAGCTGGGTCAGTGAGGCTGTCTCATCCTGTAGAATTGTAGCAAGTGGCTTTGATTTACTACCAGGTCTATGTAATGATCACTCTGACTCTGAAAGCTGGCATTTAAAAATCATGCCAAATCCTAAGTGACGGTCAGACATTCAAAAGAAGTAGGCAAAGGTATGTGGTGGGGAGCAAGAGTGCAAACAGGCATACAGGCATCAGTGGTTGGTTTTGTTTTTTTTTTTTTTTGGAAAAATAAGCTGTTTGTTCTTTTCACACATCTAATTTTTTAATACCCTATTCTCCATCACCTTCATGTCTATCTTCCTAGAAATGTGTGTGAAGAAAGTTACCATCTGTTCATTTATAAAATACTCTTTCTAAGCCTAAGGAGAGTCCATGACCTACGTGCTCACTTTTACCCTGATGGGAGGACATCAGAATGTGCCATAGGAATGGCATCTTGACTTGAATGTGGCTCTGGTGAAGCCTCCGGAACTTCTGTGCAAGAACTTCTGGGTATTTCTCACAATTTTTTTCCACTTTGTTGTCCTCTACTCTATCTAATTAGGACTGGTCACCATGAGACATCATCTAGTGTTATTGCTCAGGTGGGAGCTAAAAAACAGAAATGCAAAATAATTTTGAAAAGAGATGGATATCACCAGAAACTGGGGAGCTGAGCTACAGGAACCTTCTCCTACATTACCCTAGCCAGACCCAGGAAAGAATCTACCACATATGCTCTCTGGTCACATGTGCTTGTCAAATCTAAAATGTAAGAAGCATTAACTATTATCTCCTAAGTCAGCTATCCTTTCTTTCTACTCAAAGACTGCTCGGTCATGCGCCCCCTTGTGGCTGGTAATATTGGGGCAGCAAAGGATAATTTTGCCATTCATCTGCAAAGTCAATTTGGTATGCATTTAGTTTATTTCTTTGATTGGCAATCACATACATTTAGTTAAATGATTGCTAAGGAACCCTGAACAAGAATGGCTTCTGAGAATATATCTACCAATCACCATGCTATTTCTTTTAGCGTTTACTTGTGAACTCCAGAGCTAGAAGTATGGTGATATTATGATTCCTCCAAACACCCACTGGAAATAGAACGTGGGATTCAGAGGGAAATAACATTTTACAGTGTGCAGACACAGCAGGGAGTCTGAAGACTGAGGTAATTATTCCACATCAAGCAGGAAAATTGTCGAGTGTCAGATTTGTTTCTCATTGGCATCTTGTTTAGATAGAAGCTGTCGCTCACCAGGATGTGCTGTTTTGTTTGTAGAACAAAACTAGAATTTTCGAGACTGTCCATTTTCTATCTCACGAATCTATAGGATCCTAGAAACAGTAAGGTATCCAAGTAAAATTGTTTTGTTGACCCTAAGTTTTGAATTGTGTTTTAGAATTTCAGATGTTTCTTAACAAAGTTGGATTGCTTCTGGGAAAGCAGCATGCAAACAGCCACTGAGACAACCAGACTGGCCCCAGAAACAAGGGTTCAAGTCATCAAACCCCCACCTGTGCGGACTGAGTTGCTCTGGTTGTTTAATCTTAAGAGCACACACCCTTGTGAATCCCAACATGTTGTCTGCCAGTTTAAAATCACTTAACTAGCCTTCTTCTATGCTTAGATTTCATATTAATCCATTTTATCAAGAATTTCAACTAAAACTCAAATGTGTTAGGCAGCAATGTCCTAGCAGAAGCTGAAAACATTACCAGAAAAACAGAAGATGGAGACTGTGTACCCTAGTAAATTAGCCTGGAGATCAGAGAATAGAACAAGCCACTAGATTAAACATAGAGGCCAGGCAGTGGTGGCACACACCTTTAATCCTAGCACTGGGAGGCAGAAATCTGTCTGGATTTCTGTGAATTCAAAACCACCCTAGAATACATGAGATAGACTTAGTCTAGGAGAGAAACAGAGCCAGGCAGTGGTGGCACACACCTTTAATCCTAGTACTTGGGAGTCACATGCTTTTAACCCCAGCACTAGGAAAGTTGAGGCAGGAAATAATATGGGTGGGTGGAGAAAGGTACATAAAGCAGGAGGACACAGAAACTAAAGTCTTTCGGCTGAGGAAAGCTTTTCAGGCTGAGGAGTCCTAGAGGTAAGAGGTGGCTTGTTCCTTTGTTTCTCCAGTCTGTCAGCATTCACCCCAATATTAGGCTCTGGGTTTTTTATTGAAAGACCTTTTTAGAATTCATGTTACACATGGTAATGAAGGAAATTGGACAGTGAAAACTACAAGAAGAAATGAGGAAGATTAGAAACATTATTTCTCCAAACAGCAAGCAAATCGAGACTATGAAATTATGAATTGAATATACTTTGATGTCAGACATCAGAGTATACATAGGGGCAAAACTGTTTTCACTTTTCTATTTCTAAATTTAAATTTATGTTTGTGACTGATACATAAAAACAAAAATTCTACACATTTAATGAGAATTTTGGTGTCTGTATGATGTGTATGATGTTAACTCTGCACATTCATGTCTGAATTCTGATGTATTTATTCATCATTCCTTTATCATGTAAAAGTTTAAAATCCTTTCCTCTAGCCTTTTAATGGATTGAACATTATTGTTATTAATTATACTACACCCACACTGCTTCATAGGAATGACACACTAAAGTGCCTTTCTTCTGTCTAACAGTAAATTGATATCTATGATCATGGATCATTCCCTTCATTTCTCTTTCCCACCTACTCTACCCAGTCACCTGATAACCACTGTTTAATTCTCAGCTGCCATGAGATCCACTTGTTTATATCCCATGCATGAAAAAGATCATGGACTGTGCTTCTGTGCTTGGCTTATCTTATTTGACACGATGTTCTCCAGCTCCATCTACTGCTCTCATTCTGATGAATCCACTGAACTAATTAAAGATCATGTGACGTTTGACTCTGACCTGCTGCAATGAAAAAATACTTCCTTCAATACTCTTTAAAGAAAGAGGTTTGCAAATCTAGATTCCAAGAATATTACATTGAAATAATTTCACCATGACTAAAACCAATAACTACTCTTCAGTAAATAATTATGAAAATTAAAAGTAATACAGGAGATGCAAACATTTTTATCTTTAAACTGTTCTTAGTACAACGAAGGCTGCATAACTAAAAAAATTTGGATTGATATATTGAAAGCCCTGAAAAATTCTCCACAAACCTTAACAGGCTTTTTACTTGGATTCAATAAAAGAAAATGCATCAATACAATGTGTTAAAATTGCAAGTAAAGGCTGTGTTGCTTTTAATCGTTTTAAAAATAATGATAGTTATCTCATTTTAAGTAAAAAAATACATTTTTGGAAAAGTAATAACTTCAACCTTAGAGTAATGAAAATTTCATAGTTAATGTCAAATTTACTGCTGAGTTGGTTTGTTTAACAAACTGCACTCATGACAGAATCAAGATGAAATAATGTAATTCATTTGCCTAAAGGCTTGATCAAAACAGTTGGAAATCCTGACGAAATGAAGTAACAAACACATAAATAATCCATACATCAAATATCACTTCACTCTAAACTCTGCAGTAGAGTCTATGAGCACAGATAACTCATAATTACAATGCAGTTCTATGACAGCCAAGAGGTCAGTGTGTGATTGTTGACTCCTTCATGAAGACCATCCATTGGTGATAGTATTTGACAAAATAAAAGCAGAGATAGACAGTTACATATAGCCATTGGGCAGCATTTACAAATCTATGGGAAATGATCTTTAGAAAAAGGCATGGTCCCCAGGGCCAAATCTTTGGCTACTTTTCAACCTTGAAGTATTTCCTTTGAGATCTCATTTGTTAAGTATCTGTAATGTCTTCTTGAATTTATTATTTATTTATGTATTTATTTATTCTGTTTGAGCATGTTTTAGAGTCTAAATGTAACAAGATGAGCTGCCTTCTACAAAGCTGTTATAAACTGCAAAGCACTCTAAACTCTGTTTTGAATAATTGAGAGAGAAGCTGGACAGAATCAAGATGCTCAAGTTGATGAGAAGGTTGATGATGCTCAAGTACATCGTTTGCATTTTGAGAATGAAATTAGAATGTTTCAGTAAAAAATGAGATTTTTGATGATCGTTGATTTAGATGCATATGGATATTACTCATTTTTTGTCTTTTAAAAGTCAACATATGTATCTGAGGATGTAACTATGTAGCTATGAAGCTATGTAGCTCTTGTCTGTTATGTGTAAGGCCTTGGGTTCAATCCCCAGCACTAAACAATAAGGAAACAAAGAAATAAGTTCACTGTCGACCAAGACTTTAGAAAACGCAAGTAACATGAATAAAATATCTAGCAAAAGTATTAACAAGATTAATAAAATTATGTGAGTGTAATAAATAATCTGAGCAGCAATAATGACATCTTATCAAATTTGTAATTAAGATAGTGAAAAGTTTTGAACAGAATGAATAGCTCTTGAATTATTTGATAAGGCAATTAATGAGGTCTGTTGATTTGCCATGAAATATCAATGTCACTATAAAACTCTTAATTAAGCCACCATAGTGTGTCAACTACTCCAGCCTGTCAGCTTGCACCAGAAATCCCTCACCCCTGACTCCAAAGGATTACAAGTGGGTTGCCTTTTTCCACCTGGCTTTCATGGGAGTTGGGGTTTAAATCGAGGTCCTTGTGTTTGTGTGATGAACTAGTTACCTACTGTGTTGTCTCCCTAGCCACTGAAACATTTCATTTTAGTCACAATATTGTATTACTTTTCTTAGGTGGGTACACACTTTGATCTTCTATGAATCCTGGTTTGGGATCATTTCTATCACCCACCCCCTTTAGCCCTAGATTACAGGGAGGATGAAAGGTTTTGCTCATAAAGACGCTTTGCATGTCAACTAGGAGAACCACAACAAAAGAACTGCAGACATGGTGGTTTGTAAATAGCATGCTGAAAGGTATTTCTAGCAGCTCTGCATCCTGACAAGAACAAGATGAAGCATCCAGCAGTATTGAGTGAGGATTCATTCTGGTTCATAGCCATCTGGCTTCTTAGAAAAACCTCACAAGTAGAAAGGATTTTTTTGTTTTATACAAAGATACAGTGGTCCTCTGTGTTTTGTTCTCAGTATCTAATCAACATTCACAGGTCCTACTTCTGAGTAACATTACCTTGAGGGTTAGAACTTGGACATATGAATGTAAGCAGGAGTGGAATCTGACACACAAACCTTCAGAACACTGCACATGTAAAGTAAGCAATAGAGAAGATAATTAGGTCAGTGCAGATGAGCTATACCTGCTATACCTAAGTTTTCTCCTTCCATACCTACAAGCATATTTCTGGTGGCCACTTCTCCACAGTGGGTAAGGAGGGGTCACTTTTCCTTCAGCACAGAGCTTGTGATCTTTCCACTTGGGGGAAACACTATTTTTAATCTACATGGTCTGTTGAATACCTACCTCAATCACAAAGCACTTGACTTTTTTTTTTCTCATTGTGCATCAGCCACAGGGGTCTCCAGTCTCTCACTTCTAGTGTATATACCTACAGTACAGGATGCAAAAATAACCTGGATGAGGTCACAAAGCAGAGACATGACTTTGAAAACCAAATCCTCATTCATTTCCTTATGGATTCATTCATCTAACTGCTGGATATATGTTAAGACCTTATCTTCTGAGGTCTCATCCATGACATCTGAGAGGTAACCAAAAATAGTGCTGCATATTCAAGTGTGGATGAAAGGAACCAATAACCTCAGAGGGCCTGGGGCTTTGCACAATGGCACAGTATGCCTGCTGAGGTCTTTGGTTGTTTCCCTCCTCTCTCTGACCTGCTGACCTTGTTCTTCTGAAGGCCACTGTGGCCAATGACTCACAACGAAAATGTGCTGAATTATACTAATGGCAACCTCAGACAACCTTGAAATCCTGTTTTCTAACTTAATCTTTGCTTTCCTCTGCTGCATTGCTAGACATTAGTTCCATTCTCTGTCCCACTTGAATAATAGCAATACTGACATGGGCATGAGTCAAGTCATACAGGTACAGAAACTTTCATGAACCTGGGTGTTAACCCCATTCATCATTTTCATCTAGGTTGCTATAGATTCCTGGCCTTTCCATGGCATTACTGATTTATATCCTATCTAGAACTGTCGGAAACAATTAGGCAGTGGTTTATCTTATCCTTTATCTTCTCTGTCTGAGCACTCATCAACTCTGTTCAACATTGTGGAAGTCTAATTCATATAATAAGTCCTCATCACGTAATGTTGGAATGGCTCTGATTACTTGTTTAAAGATTCATTTTCTTTTTAATTATGTGTATATGTGGGTATCTATGTGAAGATATGCGCATATTGACAAGGAATCCAGAGGAGAGAGTTTGATTACCTGGAATTAGATATAAGGTAGTTGTGAGACAACTTATTTTGGTGTTAGAAAGGAAACTGGGGTCCTGTGAATGACTAGTACATACTCTAAAACACTGGACTATCTCTCCAGCCTCTAGCCCTTCATTGAATTCTTACTGAGACAATGTCTTACTTAAGGTTTTCATTGCTGTAAAGAGACACCATGACCTCGGCAACTCTTTTAAAGAAAACATTTAATTGGGGGTGGTTTGCTTATAGTTTTAAACAGTCCATTATCATCATGGCGGGGAACATGGCAATGTACAGACAGAGTGGTGCTGGAGCCAAGAGTGCTACATCTTGTAGGGAATAAGAAGTCAACTGAAAGTCACACTGAGGGAAGCTTGAGCAAAAGAGATCTCAAAGCCCACCCCCATAGTGACACACTTTCTCCAAGAAGGGCACACCTCCTAGTGTCCCTCCCTTTGGGGGACATTTTCTTTCAAACCATCATAGATGTCTATTTGTAACAGAACTTCAAAGAAAATAGAAATTTTTAAGTGGGAATCCAGTATTGACTTCTCCTACCTAAACAGATAGAAAAGTGTTAATTTCCCAGTATCACAATAAATGGGGTGCTGGCAGAGCATAGCACACAGTAAAAATACAGTACTCAAACTGTCTCCTGTAGTCACTTGGGATCAGTTGCTTTTAAAGGGTAAGCCCCTAGGAGACCATAAACCTACTGCTAGAAAATATTTCAAGAAAAGCAAAAGACTTAAGGACTATAGAGTGTTGTAGGATAGTCAATTACACTGTGAAACTCTGAGACTGTGTTGATAAAATTAACTTTGGATGGGGAGAGGAGACAGTGACTAGTTGACATGAATTAGTCATAGAGACTATGGAGGACCTTGGAAGTCAGATAGAGGGATGTACAGGAAGTAGTAGGGAGGGACTTAGAGATTCTCGGGCCTTTTTGGTTTGGGATGGAAGAAGATAATGCTCTTGGGTCCCTGGCCAAAAAAGAAGGTCAGCTGGTGGCTTTTTGGCTTCTCTGATCTGTCAGATTTTTTACCCCAATATTTGACTTCTGAGTCTTTATTGATAAATAAAATTATAGAGATTTAGTTAAAAACCAACATTTGGAAGACACAGCTGAGCCAATACCAGCATGACTAGAAATCGTACCAGGCTGCTGGATGCTGACTTCAGGGCTGTAGGGTACAGATGAGAGTTAAAATACCAGTTAAAAATATCAGGTATGGCCACTAACCTGACAGAAAAACAACATTTGGCATCCCAGTTTAGGACACAACCACATGAACAGAGAAGCCATGCTAACTAGCCCTGCTGTAGTCCACTACCACTCTTGAGAGGCTTTGCTCCAGCCATGGACATTGCTTGCAGGAACTCTCTGCAAGGACTCTGGAGGGGCAGGCTCATGCTTAGGAATTTCAGAAAGTATCTCAAGCTTTGCCACTGCTGTGGACAAATTGAGAAGTCAGCAGGTTTGGTGAGACACCTGGGAAATTCTGAAGGAGGAGAGTTAAGTAGTATTAAAAAAAAGAAAGAAGAAAAATCTTTCCCATGTTAAGAATGGGAAATATCACAATGCAGGTAGTTAGAACTCTGAATAGTGCTACAATGGATAGTTTAAAAATAAAAAAAAATAAATTAAAAAAATAATTGACTTAGCTGGGATTGAAATAATGTTGATCATAATTACTATCAGTTTGGTAATTCATATCCTTAAAGAAGTGGCTTAATAACTATACCAAATACGAAAACTTGATTGATAAAATGCAAGCTTTAGAAATACTATTGATGTGGGTTTTTTCTCCTTCTCACTGGTGGCTCAGTGTGGGAGGGGTAGAGGGAGACAAAGTCACAACAAGTTTTTTTGGGAAGCAGACTCAGGAGACCAGCATCAAGGTGCAGATCTGGTTTTAGCTTGTATGTTCACTGGCATATATGCATTATCCAATCAGTTAAGGTCATGTCACATTACTATCCAATGAGTCTTAATGGCACACAACCCATGTTATGTGAGGGTGTATGGGAGGTGGGGTTATTATGTCCAGGCAGTGTGTCTGCAGACAAAGGACAGGAATCAGGCAATTCCCTGGGCTTTGGCACCAAATTAGAGGGTCTTCAGTTAGCAGGGATTCCATTATGAGTCATCTAGTGTTCCAGAGACTCAAGCATGCTCAGCCTCAGGAGGTGTTGGTGCTTCTCACATGCCTGTCTTTAGTGACACCATCTGAACAGAGACTGATACCTCATATTAATAAGATATAAGCCTTAGACCTACTAATGAAAACAAGAATACTCAGACACAGACAGGAATTTAGAAAAGAATGTACCACACCACCACATGATGAATCTAAAGAGGGGCAACCCAAGAATATTAGAAAACCAACCTTAGTTTATCCAGTTACTATACAAGAACTACCAGCAGACATTAGGTACCCCCAAGGTTATAAAGAAGTTAAATGGAATTGTATAGAAATTTATGATTTGAGGAGATATAAACAAGTGATTGTTTCATATGGTATGCATTTATCATACATGAAGCAGATGTTTAATTCATGGGCTACTCAGAACAGAATTATCTCCTAAGACTGGAAAGACTTAGGTATAACAATATTAGAAGCTGGTTCTCAGTTACAATGGAAAGGGGAAGCTAGGGCCATAGAACAATGAAATAGGGATAGAGGGATTGATATTTCCAAAAATCAGTTTTTTGGTGAAGGCCAATGTGCTGATTTGTAAAGACAGTTAAGATTTTATGATCATACCTTGGTCCTGTGTTGTTTAGCAGCTTTGAATGCTTGGGACAAGTTGAAGAATCAGGAAAGAGATCTGAGTCATTTACAAAAATTATACAAGGCCCAGAAGAAGCCTTCACTTTTTTTTTTTTTTTTGCAAAGATTGACTTCAGTTGTAAAGAGAATAGGATTAGATTAATGAATTTATAGGGATATGATTTGTTACAACAAAGGAAAACACAAACTAACATTCCTCCAGTCTCAAAAACCATAAAATTAACAATGTTTCTGAGAGAAATATTAAATGATATTATCAAGAACAGTCACAAACTTTTCAGGTTTTACAAAAGCAGATCTTTGGTCTTTTAAAGGTACCCACAGCCCTACCTTTAAAATGGTTAACTGACAAACCTGGGTGGATGTAACAATGGGCTGTGAAGTCAGAAAAATTATAGGCACTGGAATGACTGGTACAGGAGCAGCTAAATCATCAACATATTAAAGAATTAACCAGTCCTTGGAATTTTCCTGTATTTGTTATTGAAAAGAAATCTAGAAAATGAGGAATGGTAACAGATCTGAGAGCTATTAGTACGGTGATCCATCCAGGATGCTAGTAGACTTACAGTGTACTAATTTTAAAAATATAGCTTACTGTATGTGTTTTCAAATTTGAATCTGAAGCAAGTAATTTGGGACTAAATTTGTGTACCCTGTATGTACTTATTAGATTGTGGTCCCCCAATCTTTAGGAGATCATATATATATGACATTTAAAGTGTTTAAGTTTTCTGCAGTCAGCCATGACTATTCCTAGCATTGTCAAAGGTCTCCAAGAAGATGATGAGGCACTGAAATGATGATTCTACCTGGATGGTGGTAGCATCACTGAGACAATAAACACCATCCAAAATCAGCTTCAGGCTACACACTTCTTAGGACAACTTCAAAGTGGTTAGATAACATGATCCAGCCTCATAGACTACTACTCCATCCAGGACTTCAGGTAAGCCCTGCAATTTCCTATCACACAGAAATGGGACAACAAATTATACAGCTAGCTCTCCTAGGACTTTACCATTATTCCAATTTTTTCAGGGTCCCCTAAAGCCTTTGCCCCCAAACAGCAAGAAATAATTTTAAGAACACAATGCCCATATACTCAAGAAGTGGGGTGGGTAGTTTTTGGTCATTGGGTGGGCTATGGATGTTTGTCATTGTTTAGGGTGGTTAGTTGCAAGTTGTTTTTGGTCATCGTCAGTAAAGAAACTAAACAAAGGAGGTTAGATTCAGGGATCTCTCTTTGAAAAGAAAAAAATGAGAGATATAGGACTAATAGGTAGTATATAAAGGCAGACTATTGAATCTACTTTTAGACTAAAAAGCAACTACTAGTCTCAAATATTTTACATTGGTATGGACTTTTGTATATTGATACAAATTTAAGGTTATTTTTTACAATATACTGTAAGGTATTGTACCTATGCAACTCATTTAAAATTGTAATGAAGTTCTAGTCCTTGAAAGCTACTATTACAAACTGTAGCTGGAGTTTTCCTGCCTGGCCCACAGTCAGGGCAAATCTCTTTCACCTGCCAGTCCCACAGCCTCTCAGACCCGACCAAGTAAACACAGAGACTTATGTTGCTTTCAAACTGTATGGCCGTGGCAGGCTTCTTGCTAACTGTTCTTATAGCTTAAATTAATCCATTTCCTTTAATCTATACCTTGCCACATGGCTCGTGGCTTACCGGCATCTTCACAAGCTGTTTCTCATCGTGGCGGCTGGCAGTGTCTCTCTGACTCAGCCTTCCACTTCCCAGCTTTATTCTCCTCCTTGCCCCGCCTATACTTCCTGCCTAGCTAACGGACAATCAGTGTTTTATTGATTAATTAGCAACACATTTGCCATACATCCCACAGCACTTTCCCCTTTTTTTTTTTTTTTTCAAAAAGGAAGGATTTAACCTTAACAAAGTAAAATTACATATAATTTGGGAATTTGGGTGTAGCTTCTCTTACCACTTCCTGCTGGAGGGGGGCGCTTTATCTTATGGGGAAACAGAAAATTTTAGGATTATGGAATAGTCCATGAGGCTGTATCGTCTAAGCCAGATGCCTTCAAACCGTTCTGGATGTTGGATCATCTGGGCCATGGTGTCATCGGAGACCTTTCAGGGGGTCTTGGCTGGTCAAACCTGATGTATCTTAATCTTGAACAAATCCATAGCCTCTGGCTTTTTGTGGGAACAAAAGCAGAGACTCTTTTCCAAAGTAACATATCCTTATATCCAAATTTTGAAGTCAAGGTACCTTTAAAATATACATTTTGGCATAACTCAACAGCTTTTACAATCAAATGTTTTTCTGCAGTTAAAAGTCCCAAAGACACCACAATCCAGATTCTCTGTGTAATATTCATCTTTACGTGGCTTATTTTTTATATTAATTTTATTGTCTCTTTAAAGACTTTATTTTTTAAAACTATGTATTTGTTTATATAACTGTATATATCACCTTTTTTTTATCTCTTTCAAGCCTACGTATATTTTGCACACATTGTAAACTATTACATCTGAGTCTGTCTTATTGTGAATCTATTGCCTTAAACTGCAGCAGCTGTGGCTGCTGGCTCCGCCCACCTCAGCTTCCCAACATGGCTACGTTTACCACCAGCTCTGGGAGCTATCCTGGGTCTATGCTTTTATCCAAGCAGTGTATAGCCCAGAAACTTCTTTTTTTATTTTGTACTAGCAAAGGCTAAATCCACCAAGCAGCTTAATGTGCCACTTGCAGAGGCCTCATTCCCACCATACGGCAGGTGGAGCGCGCAAGCTAGGAACCCACCAGTAGCTCAAACTGGCAGCTGCCGCTCATTTGAGAGACAATTAGGAAGCTGTTTTTAGCTCCGTTTTAGAATCTTTTTTTTTCAGTTTTTAGGTAGAAACTCTTGCCACCACGTTGGACACCATTTGTAGCTGGAGTTTTCCTGCCTGGCCCACAGTCAGGGCAAATCTCTTTCACCTGCCAGTCCCACAGCCTCTCAGACCCGACCAAGTAAACACAGAGACTTATGTTGCTTTCAAACTGTATGGCCGTGGCAGGCTTCTTGCTAACTGTTCTTATAGCTTAAATTAATCCATTTCCATTAATCTATACCTTGCCATGTGGCTCATGGCTTACCGGCATCTTCACGAGCTGTTTCTCATCGTGGCGGCTGGCAATGTCTCTCTGACTCAGCCTTCCACTTCCCAGCTTTATTCTCCTCCTTGCCCCGCCTATACTTCCTGCCTAGCCAACGGACAATCAGTGTTTTATTGATTAATTAGCAACACATTTGCCATACATCCCACAGCAACAAACTGTTTAGGATAATTAAGATAACAATCAAACTTGTAGTAAGGGTTAGATATAGACAGAAATAGGCTTTGTTTAGCCTCATGAATTTTAGATGGATAGGTGGTCTTCAAATACTTCAGAGTTCTACAGAATATGGCATTTAAAATGTTTTAATAACACAAGGCTTTTCATGATAGTAAGAAACACCTGGCAGCACCAATCTACCTCAAAAAAGGATAATAGGCATTGAAGAACCTCTGTATGGAATTTACTTTCAATGTGGCAAAACTAGGTACTGAGTAAAAACTTCCCTTGCCTTGACTGCTGACAATATGTTGTCCAAATTGGAGAAGCAGAACACAAATAGGAAAGTCTTTTAAAATTTGTACTTCACCGAAAATTCTGTTGTGAAGGGTCTGCTTTCCCCATTGGCCTGTTGCCACCAGATAGAGAGAGGAAAGAGGCAGAAGGTGGACAGAAAACTCTGTACATGCCATGAGCACAAATGGAGATAGCCCCCCCGGAGACAGAGTTCAGTGAATCAGCTCAATTTTATTCCAGAATATAAGGAATATATAAGATTAGGGAGTCTAGGGACAGACCCTAATTTGAATTAAGTGGTATACTCCTGTTACGTCTTAGTATGTGGTAATAGGGTCCTATAGCAGAGCCCCTAGCACAAGTTTTCTCAGCAGGGATCTGTGCCCAGGGTCATGCTAAAGGTGAATTGGGCATCTTTAGAGAAACCTTTAGATAATGTCTGTTCTCCAGGCCCAGGGACATTCTCCAGATAAGGCCAGGTAGAGGCAGGAAGTTCTACTGGAGGGAGGGAGCTCTATTTTGCCAAGCTTATTAAGATAAGCTGCTAGGCCATGGGGAAGCCATGACCTCTGACCAGCCAACAATGGCTTCCAACATCTCTTCCTGTTTTATTTTATAATGGAGAAGGTCTTTGTAAGCCTTGAGGAACCTGTCACCTGTGTCAGAAGGGTCAAGGGTCTGGTAGTGAACCATGACCTGATTGTTGGTAATTTTAGCAATGGTGGTCATATGTCACAGGGGAAAATGAATAAGGCAGGGGACAAGCATCAAAATAAAGCATAGCATAATCAGAGGACTGATAAAGTATAGGAGCCAAAAATAAGGGGCTATGGAACCAGATAATTGCTTTATGGGCTAGAATTTTGGGAGTAGGTCTTTGTGGAGTTTTTCAGGGTGGTGGCATTAGTTTTAACAACATCTGATTTATTTACATAGAAGCAACATTTTCCCCAACACCAAACGAGTCCTCCAGTGCTCAGCAGTTATTAGGTGTAGTGTTCTGCTTTGGAGCACAACCCCAGCAAAAGAGTTCATCTGTCTTTGGAGAGACTCAAGGCTCTCAGTTGTAGATATTATGGCTGATAAAATCTGTGTCTCTAGTCTCCAGCTAGATAATGTATCTGGACAATGGCAGTTGGTGTAGCCCCAGAAGATTTAAGGGAGTTGACAAGTCTTACTCCTATCAGTAAAGGAAGGATTATCTCATCTTTGGTTAGCAGCAGTGTTGCTCCTTTCTCCTCATATAGATAGATAGACCTGTGGAGTAATCACAAAAGGGGTGCAAAACCCTGGCAGGGTGGTGTCTATGCAGGAAGTTTTCTTTCCCTTACACCAAAGAAAAAGTGGAAGGGTGATACATGTCAGCCTAAAAAGAGTGATATTAGTGAGACATTGGTCTTGGGGTAAAGAATAGGAGTATTGACCAGTACAGCTGTTGTCAGAGGTCTATTACTGGATGTATAAAAGAAGCAGCTAGAGGCAGGAAGTTCTGTTGAAGTGAGGGAGCTTCATTTTTTGAGATAAGCTTCTAGGCCATGCGGAGGCTGTGACCTCTGACCAGCCAGCAATGTCTTCCAGCAGTCTGTCAGATATTCGAGGCTAAAGATCGATGCCTCAATGTTGCAGCAGAACCTGGGTTGACTGTCCAGGCAGCCAGCTGTCAATTCTATAGTTTTGGAAGTTCCATGCTCTGTACTTTCTGTTTACTCTGGTAATATTTTATCCTTCTAGGGTCTCTGATGGGGGTGGAAGCCTAGATAGATATACCATTTTCTTCATTATGAAATTCAGAAAAGAAACTTACAAAAGAGAGACATAATGCTTAAGTTGTTTATCTAAAAAATGTTTTTAGTTCTAAAAAGGTATTTTAAGGTTGATAATACAGGTTATGATAGATGGTGGTTTAGGTTAAAAAAAGTTGGACTTCTCAAAGTGGTTGGATAGATAATAGAGTACCTTCTCTGGATTTACCAAATACTAATGGACAGGACATTGTAAATATAACCCTTTCCAGATAATTGTTTTTATTGTACATAGTTTTACTGTGTTACAGTTAAAACCTTTCATTTTTTTTAGACAATACTTGATAATTGTTCTTACAGTATATAGTTGTACTGTGTTAGAGTTAAAAACTTTCCTTTTTATTTAGACAAAAATGGAGAAATGCCGTAGGATATTTGATCACACTATGAAACTCCAAGACTGTGTTAATAAAATTGACCTTGCATCAGGGGCTGGAGCCAGTGACTAGTGACAAGAATTAATCATAGAGTGTATGGAGGACATGGGAAATTGGACAGAGAGCTGCACAGGAAGTAGTAGGGTGGGACTTAAAGACCCACAGGGCTTTTTGGTTTGGGACAGAAGGAGAAATGCTCTCTTGCTGGGTCTCTGGACCAAAGGGAAGGTCAGCTGGTTGCTTCTTGGCTTTTCTGATCTAGCAGGTTTTCACCCCAGTATATGAGTCCCAAGTCTTTATTGGTAGATAGAACAACTTTGATAAAAACAACACGGAAGTAGCTGGATCCTTTCAAATGAAGGCCCAATAAAGACAAAGTGGGCTTTAGCTATTTGCATCAAAGTTTAATTATAAACTATAAAAATCTATGTTTTCTGTGAAAGAAACCCTCATATTCTGGGGCTATAGGTCAAGATTTATGAAAACAAAACTTCACAGCATCTCATGTTGAAGTTATGGCATTGACAAGAAAGTAGTAGAGGGGGAAATAGGATAGATTTGGCAGATTAACTGGGGGCAGGTGGAGATGGGAATGGGAAAAGGATGGTGGAGGAGGAAGGTGTGGAGGGAGAGAATGTGGGGAGAGACAACTGGAAAGCAAAGTAGTAAACCAGTGCAATGGGAACTTTCTGGAACCTACAAGGGGGACCCCAGTGAGGTTTCCTAATAATGGAGGATATGAAACCTGAATAGGCCATCTTTTCTAAACAGGCTAGATTCTCAGTGATGGGACAAGGTCACCAACCCAACTACAAAACTTTCAATCCATGATCTGTCCCGCCATCAAGATATAAGTGGGACAATGGTTTCTCAGAGGTTGTGCATGTGGCCAACCAATGATTGTTCTAACTTGAGTTCCAAGACAGAAGTGGGTGCCCATGAGCCAGAAGCTGGATGGCTGAGAGACAGGGTAGAACCAAACATGACTGACAAAAAAGTCAATGAAATTATTCCTAATGATATCCTGCTATTCTCTCATTGATATACATATATATCAATGCCTAGTCCAATCATCATCAGAGAGGCTTCCCCCAGCAGTTGATGGGAGCAGAGGCAGAGACCCACAGCCAAATATTAGGTAGAGCTCAGGCAAACCCATAGAAGATTGTAGGAGCCAGAGGGGTCAAGGACATCAGGAGAACACAGTCCATAGAATCAACTAAGCAAGGTGTTGTTTTATCTCTGGCACAGCAGCTTCACCTGAATCTACTGCTGTTTCAGCCAATAATTGTGGCCCCTCAGTTACTGGTTTGCTTCTCTGATAGTAGCCCAGTGGGACCTGTGCCAGATCCACTTCCTGCCCCTGCCACCAAATGTAGTTTTAATTAAATCTTTATTGTTCTTTTTTTAAATAAGACTTGGAAATCAGAGGCTATGGTTAAAACCTGCTACCTCAGAGAGGTTGAGGAAAAACTACCTGACCTTCCCTATTCACCAGAATCTACAAAAGAGTGGTTCCTTCTACTCTGCCAAACCACAAAAGACTGCCACACTCCAAGTTCTTCCCCACTACTCCCTGTGCATCTCTCTATCCATTTTCCAGAGGCCCTATGACTCTCTATGATTATTTTCTGTCAACTAGTTTCTAACTCTGCCTCCTGACCCAAGGTTGGTTTCATTTAATTAACCCAAATACAAATTCAGGGTTCACATGTTATCATATTCCCTGTAACAGCAAGGTTCATCCCTAGAGGATGAACAGAGGCTAAGGCAGCAATCATGGAGACTGCGTGAGTGTGGGCTAGGCCTTCTGTATACATGCTGTGTTTCTATATTTAGCTTAGGGTTTTTGTGGGACTTGTAACAGTGGGAGTGTCTGACTCTTTTGCCTGCTGGTGGGACCCTTTTCCTCCTCCTTGATAGGAAGGTTTATGCCTAGTCTTATTCTACATTATTATGTCTTGTTCGGTTGATATCATGGGATGCCTACCCTTTTCTGAAAAAGAAATGGAAGAGCAGTGGATCTGGGGAAGAGGGGAAATGGGGAATAATTGGGAGGAGGAGAGGAAGGGGAGGCTTTCATCAGGCTGTATTGTATGAGAGAAGAATAAAGAAAAAGTGGAAAAAGAAAAGAAAAATATACAATAAAAAATAAATGACTGCCTAGGAGTCATGTAAGCAATTTCTGATGACTTTGTAGAACTTAATCCCTAACTTGGTCAAGACTCTTTTACTAATAAAAACATTTTTTCTCGTCTATCTGATGAGAGTTATGCCTCTCTAATCTAGAAAATCTATATTGACCATACATGCAAGAATTCCCTAAATAGATACTTGGTCATTGCATGGTTATTTTTCTGTTACTGTGGTAAGACACCATGACCAAGGCAACTTAGAGAAAAAAGATTTTATCTGGGCTCATGGTTCCAGAGGCATGAGAGTCCATCATGGTGGGGAAGCATGGCCAGAAGCAGCAGGCTGGAGCAGGATGCTGAAAGCTCAAATCTTGAACCACAAACAGGAGGTAGAGAGTTAACTGAGAATAGCATGAGGGTTTTTTTTTTTTTTCTCTCAAAGCCCCCGTAGCAATTCCTCTACTAAGAGCACTCTTCATAAACCTTCTCAACAGCACCACCAACTGGGCAATAAGTGCTCAGATGCCCAAGACTATGGCAGATACTCATTCAAATTTTCACAGTCATATATATATATATATATATATATATATATATATATATATATATATATATTCATCATGCCTTTTTAATAGATTTGCTAAGGTATACTTCCTATCTTATACAATTAGCCCAGCTCAGATACACTTAAATGACTTTTATTGTAGTCACAGAATCATGTTATAATCATCAGCATCATTATTATCATCATCAATTTTCAATAGTTTCTTTATCACAAAATTAAATTCTGAATCCTTAGCCATCACCCTTCTATTCCTCCATTACAACTAACCTGAACGCATTCCTACCTAAGTAAACACAAACTTACTTTGTGTCTCTGCACAGTTTCTAGTTATGGAGAACTTTTGAAAACACAGTTATAAAACACATACTGATTTTGACTCCATTCTCCAGCTTAGAATGCTGCCAAGACTCCTTGATGCTATAATATGTATCAATCTTTCATTTTTATTTTCTTGGAGCCTTTGTTTTCAGGCTCTTGTCCAGCTGTCTCTTTTTGTTTTCCTTTTATTAAAAATAGATTATTTTCATACAATATATTTTGAATATGATTCCCCTCTCCCTACTTCTAGTTCCTCCCCGTCTCCCTTCCCATGCAGGTCCACATTCTTTCTGTCTCTTCTTAGAAAAGAAACAGGTATCTAAGGAATAATAATAAAATAAGATAAATCAAAACAAACAGATCAGAGTATGACAAAACAACTAAACAAGAAAAGAGCCAAAGAAAAGTTTTAAGAAACACATGTAGAAGCAGATAGACACATATTCACCCACAGGAATCCGATAAAAACCCCAGACTGGAAACCATATGTATACATAAAGGACTTATAAGGTAGGCAGAAAATGCACTACTTAAAATTATGAGACAAAGGACCTCCAAAGGTGCCATTGATTTCATTTTCTGTTGGTTATCAACTGCTAGGCATAGGACCTACCCTTAAGAGTGGTTTGTTTCCCCAATGAGACTCCTTTGGATACAACTAATTTTTCATTTGCAAGTGCCTATTAATTGGAGATAGTTTCTGGGTTAGTGTTGGGACATGTGTCCACTTCTCCTTTCACCTCTAGGATCTCATCAACATCTCTAGGTGCAGACCTGTGAAAACCCTCTGCATACTTCCCCAGTCTCTGTAATTCATATCTGCTCCAGCCCTGCTGTATACAGAAGGCTTTGGTTCTCTGGTGTCCTCCATGCCCTCTGGCTCTCACATTCTTACTGCCTCCTTTTCCATAGAGTTCCCTGAGCCCTGAAGGGAGGGATTTGAGGCTGGGTGTTCCAAGGTTTCTCACTGTCTGCATGTTTTCTGACTGTGGGTCCCTGTATTTGTTCTCATCTGCTGGAGGGAGGTTCTCTGATGGTAGGTAGCAAGGCATGAATCTACAAGTAGGGCTTTAGGAGTCATTTTATTCCTATGTTGTTCCTTTAGCAGAAGAGTAGTGTATGATGTTTCCCTATGTCCCTGGCCTATCTAGTCTCAGGTTCTTGGCCACTGAAGCAGCCCTGGGTAGGAGTTCCATCTCATGGACTGGGCCTTATCTCATATCAGATATTAGTTGACTGTAGTCACAAGCTTTGTACCACTATTGCAACAGCATTTCTTGCAGGTAAGCCACTCTTATAAAAATGAAGGGTTTTTATCTCAGTTGTTATTTAGCTTTGACCTTTGTTAGCACGCAGAGTAGGTTTCTATATTAAAGACAACAGCCCATAGGGATGAAGGACTTATCTAGGCCAGATTTCTTTGTGTTGAAGTAATTGTGTAGGCGTTGTCTTTAGCAATGAGGCTTTATTGTCAGTTTTTGGAGAACCACCTGTATAGCCTCAGCAATAGCCTGGGTGATTTGGGTGGTTCCATAGACCTCTTTGGCTGACAAATCTGAAGAGAGATCATGTTCTGTATGGGATTTCAAAGGACACTATCTACACAATAGCCTTTTGAAATAATTAAGGGGGACACAGCATTCTTAAAAATACATAGTATTTCTACTCCACAGTCAAAGAATGGAGGAGTAGAATGCTTCCACCAAGCTTAACTGTAAATTCAATGAGAGTCATCAGGGTTGTTTCAGGGTCAAATTTTGACACTCAATAGTCAAGGCTTAGACTGTCATGACTAATGGACTAAACAAACAGTCTCAAATCGAAAGTCTCTAATATCTTTTTTTATATCAGTTGTAAAGATATAGGTATTAACCAAACCAAACTAGTGGGAACTCATGAAATTTAGATCAACAGCTGTGGAGCCTGCATGGGACTGGACTAGGCCCTCTGCATAGCATGACAGTTATGTAGCTTGATCTGCTTAAGGGTCCCCCTGGCAGTAGGATCAGAATCCATCCCTGGTGCATGAGCAGGCTTTTTGGAGTCCACTACTTATGATGGGACACCTTGCACAGCCTTGAGGCAGGGAAAGGGTCTTGGACCTGCCTCTATTAAATGTATCTCCCCATGGAGGGCTTACCTTCTTGTAGGAGGGAATGGGGGGTGGGTTGGGAGGGGGATGCTAGGGGGTGGGAGGAGGGAAGAGGGGGATCTTTGATTGGTATGAAAAATGAATAAAAAATTTTTCTTAATAAAAAAAAGTAGGTCTGAGGAACAGAAGATTGAGTTCATTGCATTATAGTGACACAACTTCAAGAAATTGACAGTTTAGAGTTCCAGAGCTCCTTAAATACAGAAGAAATTGAGTCATTCCAAGGATGGAGCCTGTCACATTTCTGTATTTGATGCTCCGAATATTCTGCCTAGTGTTCCCACAAGGACCTGCAGACATTTAGCAGCATGATTGTGCATTGCAGAAGAAGTAACTAGACATAGTAGTTACAGAACACTGTCTCGGAGCCAATTAATTCCTGGAGATTTAAAACATCCTCACAGCCTACTGTCAGAATGATGGTATACAGAAGTGAACTAATGATGTAGTTTGGGCTTGGTGACATTTCTCTAATGACACAATGGCATTTTCAAATCCAACCCAAAGTTATTTCTCAGTTCTAGAATGCATACTTGGAACAGACATACTCAATAATGATTTCTTTACTTGTGAAATGAAAGATGTTATGGTTAGAAGGTCAATTTCAGGTCACTGGAAACACCTCTACACAAGGAGGATCACTTAGTTACTAGAGAAGTGCCAATCCTAAGGTCACCATAAAGGAGCTGAAAGAACTGGAGATGTTGATTCTTATAAAATCTGTATTTACCTTTATCTGCTTCTTCCTTTACTAAGAGGAAGACTTAATTGTAGCAGAATATAATTTAATCTTATAATAAGTATTAATTGCAATGGAACTACTGGCCGAGCTGTGATTGTTGATGAAACAAATAAACACATTCCTTCATCTGCTGAAGTTCTTCCTTAGTTTGGCAGGATCAAGAGTTTCTAATCTTCCAAAGTTTCTATTTTCTATGTGCATATTTTACCTTCTACAACAAATCAAATGTTTCTCATGCTAACTCCCTCATTGAATATTATTTAAAAGTGTTGTTTATTACTATTATTTACATTACAGCTCTGTAGGAATGTGAATTTGCTACACATTGAACCATGATCTGCTTTTCAGCTTCAATTTTAGTCCTAACCCTCAATGTCCATGTGTATTTTAATGTTCTGATACACTTGAAATGATCTTTTAATGACTAATGATCTATGACAATGTACTTCATTACCAAGTCTTTATAGAAAGAAGGTATTACTGATATGACACAGTAACTTATGTAAGTTTAGTAGTACTATCTGAATATCCTCATGCAAGTTCTGTGAACAGTGTAGGTATAACTTAAAATAAAAAAAAACCTTGTTATTTGTTGTTGTTTTTTTTTATATTGAGTCTCCACATCAGGAAAATGAGTTATTTATTATTATCTAAGAAAATTAATGTGTATACCATTATAGAAATGAATAACTTTGAGAATATTCAAACACTTAAATACTGAAAGAAATGCAATACTTATTAAAAACACGGCCACTGAGATGGTTTTGCTAGCAAATGTTTACTGCATAAGCCTTTCAACCTGAGTTCTATCCTTGGAAGCCATGTAAAAGTGAAAAGAGAGAAACAAAGCCACAAAGTTGCATACACACACACACACACACACACACACACACACACACACACACTCATAAATGGTGAAGATAGAAAATAACGAAATGTATTAATAAACATTAATAACAGTATGTTATTTTTGACCCGGTATACACACAAAAATATAAATAATTTAAAAGAGAATAATAAAGACTAGGTGTAACCATATCTTAGTATAATCTTAAAACATGTTATGCTAGTACTCATACCATCTAATGTTACATGCTTCAAATGATTTTTTTTTCCAGAGCTGAGGATCAGACCTAGGGCCTTGCACTTGCTAGGCAAGCGCTCTACCTCTGAGCTAAATCCCCAACCCCCAAATGATTTTTATTTTAAAAATTATTTTATTGGAACCGGAGAGACAGCTCAGCACTTAAGAGAAAAAAGCAAATCTCCAAAATGATACTTAAATATCAAGAAAGACTGCTAAAGAATGTTTGTACTCTCTCTGAGTGCAGTGGCATATGGTGCTGGAAAAGGTGGGGAAATCAGGTACTTCTTTTTTTTTGTCCTCCCTTCCTTCTTCCCTCCTTAAGAAGTAGGGTAGAGGGCTGAAGAGATGGATCAGAGGTTCAGAGCACCAACTGCTCTTCCAGAGGTTCAGAGTTCAATTTCCAGCACCCACATGGTGGCTCACAACCATCTGTAATGAGATCTGGCACCCTCTTCTGTATACATAACAAATAAATAAATCTTAAAAAAAAAAAGAGTGGGGTAGACCAGTACTCCCCCAGGGTTAGAATGTTTGTAGAGTGCCTATCAATCAGATACCAAACACTGGGTTCAGGTGACTGGAGAGATGGTTCAACAGTTAAGAACTCTAGCTCTTTCAGAGAACCCAAATTCAGTTCCCAGCATCTACATGATGGCTCACAGTCTTCTATAACTCCAGTTTTAGGTGATATTGCATCTGTGGGCACCAGGCATGTACATGGTACACATACATACAGGCAAACCACTCATATACTTAAAATAAAAATAGTAAATAAATAAAGATGTGTTCACTACACAGCTAAAATGAAAGAGAGAGAGAGAGAGAGAGAGAGAGAGAGAGAGAGAGAGAGAGAGAAACATGTTTAAGAAAAACTATGATACTAGAAATATATTTTCTTCTCACTATCCCAACTTCAAAATCCAGATTTCTTGTCAGCCATTTATAAAGAAGATTCTTTATGGTTTAGAGTTTATGAAAGCCAAGTTTTTAAACAAGTGTTCGCCAAAAATCATGGCTACTGCTTGCCAGCAATTGAAAAAATTGCTTCTTACATCTTCCTAAGATAATAATTATGGGTATCACGTTCTTACATGAAAAAAATAAAAGATGGTACTCTGAAAAAAAAATTCTATTCAAAACATTCCAAGATTTCAGATTGGCTCTTTGCTTTCTGCCTGTGGAATTTGTTTACCTAAACAGCAAGTCGTGGTGAAATGAGGACAGTTGGTGATAATGAGCACTGAAAGCTGTGGGCCAAGTCCATTGTGCCCGTTCCATCCTTCAGGGGTTTCTCTGGTTTTGATTTCCTTCTGCACCAGGAGTATGTGCTCCTCTGGAGGCACTGTGTGCTTTGAGTGGAGCCTAACTCTGCATGTGCAGGAGCCTGTGAAAGTCTCGGCAGGAGATCTTTGTTGTCCTCTTGGACTCTTGCTGGGAAAATAATCTGTTCTCCACTAAATCCAGCACCAGGGCACACTGTCATTATAGAAAACTCTTTTCATTTCTAGTTATTTCCCAGCTTTCACTGTCTGACATTATCTTTGGTAATAAAAAAAATGATCAATAACAAGCAAAACAACAACAAAAAGGAGTTGACAAAGAATTTGACTTTATTTTTGAATGCAACATAATTTTTTTCATTTAGTAGAGCATTGAAATATAACACTATCCTCACATGTGTTCAGACGTCACTCATGCAATTATCTGACAGTCATCCCCCGGCTGCTGGGGTCTGGAGCCTGTTTTCCTCTTACCACACGTAAAAGAATTGACGCTTCCAAAATTCCCATTCAACTTCTTATTCCAGTGTGGACACTTGAATCCTGCACTTCTTCACACATGTCTACTCCTCCCTTTTGATCTGGGCTTGCCCATTTACACTGGATGTTATTGAGATGGTGGTCTATTTGTTTTCCATCTATCTCAGAAGTGCTCCAAATAAATATATAATGACACTATATATATAAATATATATATATATATATATATATATATATATATATATATATATATATATATATATATATATTACAGCCAGTCAATTTGGGACAGATAGTGTCCACATTAGTGTATCTCTAATGCTGTCTAGGATGGAAGAAGGATTGAAAGAAATCATGGTGCCATCTATAGAGGAGAGCATTACAACATTCCTGCAATGTAATGGGTAGCCACTAAGTCTTTGAAATTGCCAGCACCTGAGAATGAGAGTTGTTTGTCCAGGGGAAGAAAGGAATTCTCATGATAGAAAGAGCTGAGTAGGATGCCAGGTTTTAAAAAAAAGCAAGTAAAACTCCACTAGATTGGCACGTGACACCATGTCCCCACTGCAACTCCTTTAGCAAACACCATGTCTTTGAGGCTAAACAGATGACTCGGGAGCTTAAGGGTAATTGCTGCTATTTCAGAGGACCCAAGTTTGGTACCTAGCACCCATGTGATGGCTCAACTCCAGTTTTAGGGTATCTTATGGCCTCTTTTCCTCTTAGGGCATCAGGCATGCACATGGTATACATACATACTACTCAGACAAATCACTCATACATGTAAATTAAAAATAAGTAAATATAAACCATATGATGTTTTTACTGGTAAGAAAATTCTAGAACTTTGCTCACTTCTAAGTACAATACTTCTCTTCCCTACCCTAGAGGTAGGCTAAACGCTCTACAGTTTCCCTTATCAGAATGTGTCACAGGTTTCACAACTTCAGAGTGTCACAAATCCCTTTTACTGATTTTTTTGGTGACTGTTTCCACTTCAAGACTGAAAACCTTATCTACTAACATCATTTGGAAGGGAAGAGAATTTACGAGCTGTGTATTAGAAGTCGGTAAACACTAGTGCCTTAAGAACTCATTCCATTTGGGATTCTCAGTATAATTTATACCATCCTAGATTATATTGGTGTTCCAAATACTTCATTCCACGAAGGAAAAGAGACATCTAATTTTCAAAGTTTACATTGCATTTGAAAATTGTGGATTTGGCTTTTGATATCAAACTTGAACTAATTGATTTGTGTGAACATTTGCCTTTAGTAAATTTCACTTCCAATTAATTTTAAATGATTTTTATTTTAAGAAATTCCTGGACATCAAAGAACTTTTTAGAAACAGTTCATTAAAACTCTTGAAAACCTTCTGCACAGACCACGAAGAAAATCTGTGGCTGCTTTAAAGAGAAACACTTAATGAAGTACATTTGGGGTTTAGAATGAAGTCCTAATGCCAGCGGAGTTTGGGCCCTGGCAGATGTGTTTGTGGAGGATTTGCCAACTCTGATTTAAAAGCATCTCATCCCTAAAGCCATCAGGTTTAATCTTGTCTGTTCTCAGCTCTTCCTATCAGAGCTGATCTGGGGCCTCAGGGAGGAGAAGCTGACCTTGGGACTGTAATCCAATCACATGTTGTGTTTGACAAGAGAGGAAAGTGCTTCGCCTATGTTGTGTAACAAATACAGTCCTTTCATTTTATTGCTTTTGAAGTTCCATTTTATAATGACCTATGAAAGAAAGGATTCCAAATAAGCAGGATGTGGCCACTGATTAATTTGTCAAATGTTCCACAGTCAAATTCACAAGCCGTGGTCAAAACTTCAAGGCAAGAGATAAAATTAATGATGTTTTTCTCTCTAACCCTTTGTGTGTGGTGGCAGATTTTGATGGAATGCAAAGAAGTTCCAGAACAAAAATGAGAAAAATGGAAAGGGGAGGAGGGAGAAAAGGTGGAGTGCAAGGCAGGCTTTCCCTAACACACACTGAAGGCTTCCTCTTCCTACCGGCTCTCATTCATTAACATGACTCCATTTTACTTACTTATTTTACACATTAAACTTGTGCTTCACTGTTAAGTAATAACAGGTAAACTATAGAAAACACAATAACATGTTTTAAACGAATTGCATAGATTCGGAGAAGCAGAAGAATTTAAATGTGTTACAAATATGTCTTACATCATCAGAAAGGAACAGCCAAGAAGGAAAAAGTTAAAAGACTCTGGAGAACATGAGGACCTTCATGCTCTGTAGCTGATTGGTCCTGTTTGCTTCTTTCAGAAAAAATTAAATATTTCTAATTATCTTTAAACTCATACATTTATTGTCTCTTTGATAAAGCCACTCCACATTTCTACATGATGTATAATGATTCTGTGTTATCTTAGATTTTGACAGAGATCAGAGGTCATTCAGGAACATCACAAGATGCTGTTAGTAGAAATCTGTGCTCAGACTATAATAATATTCCTACAGACAATTGCTTTGGAGCCCAATATTCACTTCTCAGGGTAGTTGCAGTTGTAGCTGAACACAATGGAAAGTTCAATGTCATCAATAGATTGTATGATCTGGTCTAGTTTACCTACAGCCATATAAATACATCACTCGTTGTTTAGCATTATATTTGTTAGTTTGTTTAGCATTGTAATAGTTAGATTCTAAGGGATTTAAATGTTACTGTTTTGTTCCTCTTACTGTGGTTCATCAAAAATTCATTATCAGACATTACTATACTGTTAAATCAAATCAAAATATTCAATAGGTATCAGGATATGTCTGCCTGGAAAATATATTATATGCATTTTTGTAAAATATGATTTTAAAATGTGAATCAAGCTCTAAAACTCAGTAGATGTTATATGAAGGTCAGATTTTTGTTTTGTTTTATTTAGTTTTTAATAGAAATATCTGGCAGTAGTGAGACCTCTATTCATTTTTAAAATAATTTATTTTTATTTTTCATTGTGTGTATGTTTGTGTGTGAGCCTAGGTGCCTACAGAGACACCTCATTCCCCTGGATCTGAAGTTACACGTGGTTGTAAGATACCCGATATCAGTACAAGAAACTGAACTCAGGGCATCTGCTAAAACAGACAGGGCTCTTAGCTTCCGGACAATTTTTCTAGCCATTGAATCCTGCATTTATATAGAAAAAAATGGCTAGATCTGAGAAAGGCTGATGTTTTGGTGGTGGTAACACATTCTGAAGGGCACAAAACCTGCCTCCACTCAACAATGCTTATGTACTGTGTTGTACTGATACGATCATTAATACCCACCTGAGTATTTCTGCTCTTTGGACTTACAACTCCAGGGAGAAAATACCTGACAGAAAAAAGTTGACTAATGCCATACCACAGTGTATGCTAAACTATTTAGACAATGTAAAATAAAATTGATTTCAGGAATCATAAATAACAAAAGTGAAAATATTTAATCATTGTACACTAATTAGCTACCCAAGGGACAGTATGACACACATGAAGGTCAGAGGACACCTTATGACAGTTAGCTTTTCTTCAGCCATATGAGTTCTGGGATTGAACTCAGGCCATCAGTCTCCATGACAAATGTCCTTACCCATTAAGCCATCTTATCTATCCTCATCAATTATTTTCAAACTAGTCTTGCATTTGTCTTATTACCTGGAAATATCCTAGGAGATTTAATAATAATTTGGCTCTGAGAGCAGAATTGTCTTTAGTCTAACAACAAGAAGGTAACAATAAATTTATAAGGTTTCTTTCTCTAGGTGTTTATTATTAGCATTTAGAGTCACTAAGAACCTCAAGAGTTAGTTCACACTTCGAGATGTATCAGATTTTATTTATTCATTCTCTGAAGAATATGAAAACAGATTAGTGCATTGAGGTATTTTATGTTACACTCAGGTAAAATGAGTGCAATATGTGTTGCTTTCAGCTAATTTAATTCACTGCATTAAACGATTATGGCATTCATATTGATGGCAATCTTTAAGTGCCAGCTATGAAATATTTAATATTATTTTCTGTTAATATTTATGATTGTGCTGAGTAAAAGAACATGTGGTCAGGTAAGCCTGAATGCAATTTGCTTTGGAGATATTACCAATAATCGGGCTGATTCCTCTTCCAGGAAAAGGATCAACCTTAGGTGACAGCATAGTTGTGTTTCAATAAAACTTAGGAAGGGAAACCAGAAGCGCCTTGAATCTTACACATTCCCTGATGTAAAGTACTCGATGTACATCTTGTGGTGCACAGTAGTGACAGATGGTCTCTTCTTGTTGTGGTTTGAGATTGATGCCCTGAGGGAGAGCTATGAGCCTTAAACTCTTGTCCTTCAGCCATGCTGCTACTATCATTCAGCATTAATGTCACCATGCCTGTACACCCCCGCCCTCCAGATCCATCCATCCTACTTTAATCTTTTAATCTTCTTTTTTAATTTGTTCCCATCTGCAATTTTCTCTGATTCCAAAATAAGCCTAAGTAGACAACTTTATTCAAAAGGGACTTAGGAAATTGCTTCGGATGAAGTTTCTTAAGAGAATGAAACAAATTAAATTATTTAAGAAAAATTTTCCCTGCTGCTTATTTTAAGGCATCATAAGTAATAAGAGAAAGGATGTGAATATGAATAACCAATACTTAATATTTATGGAAACTATGAAAGCATGCAATGTTTTCATGTTAAATTAATTAAAATCAATATGATTCAGATGTACCCACTACATAATCTATTAATCAGTTTGAAATAGACATCTTGGAACATATGACCTTTGTAATACTCAGAAAAGTTCCCCTAAATATAACTAGGTGAGAGAAGTTAAAATAAGAATTTCTATGGTTCCTGGAAGAAGGGGGATGTAACATCCAGTGAATCATTGTTCTGGAAGTATATGGTACTGAGAAATTCATCATGTAACTGTATTTAACATAGTTTTCATGTCAAACATTCTCATAGAGTAATTGAAGTCTCTTAGAGTTATATATTAGGCTAGCTGTAAAAGCTGAATCAAGTTTAAAATGCAATTTTGGTCTAAGCAAATCAACCACTGTGCTAAAAACCATGTAATTCTTCAAAGTTTTCATAGTCTACTTACTTCTTAAAAGCGATCAGATCAAATGCATCCTCAAAACCATGGAAGTGAGTAAATGGTAATGTGAATCTTTTTTCACGAACTTCGAAATAAGTTTGAAGTGTACTTTGGTAATGTAATGGATTCTTATTTGAATGCATTTCGTAACAAGTGGTTCTAAATTTACTGGAATTAGCTTCTGGTAATTTCAGTGAAATGAAGACAGCTTAATTTATTCTTTAAAAAGTCCATTCAACTTGGAGTAAGGCTTGGTTAAAATAAACATAATGTGTACTAAAATAATTAGCAAATGGAAAATACAAATCAATACAGAATTCTTTTTGTCTCATTATAAACATTTTCTAAAATTTGTGATGAAATTTTATAGTATATTTTAAACTTATATGGCTATATACATTATAATGCAAAAAATAAAAATAAAAAACACACTGACAGTTCAACAATCAAAGACAGGATGCTGTATTTTTTTTTTAGTAGATTGTTAAAAGAAAATAAAAAAGGGGCAGCAATAAATATGGACGTGGGATTATTTCTGTAGTGTCTTCTGGGTATATGACCAACAGTATTGGAGCTGTGTCATACATTAGTACTATGGGCAGGGCCTGGGGGTTGCTTTGTTTTGAGATGGCTGAACATTGTTTTGACAGACTCCATTTCACATTCCGACCAACAATGAATAAAGGCTCCTGTCACCTTACAGCCTAGTCAGCATTCTTAGTCATTTGTTTGCTAAATGGTGGACATCTGACTGTATTGCTTATTACTGCTCTTTTGTCAATAGCAAGGAAGTAGAATCAGTCTAAATGTCCAGCAACAAATTAATGGCTAATGAAGATGTGAAATCTTACGCAGACATAAAGGAAACCAGGGGATGGAGAGGTAGTGGCTCAGAGATTGAGAGCTCTTCCTTCTCCTCCAGAGTTCTGCCTCCTCTGGGTCAGTTCCCAGTACTCAAATCCCTTAGCTCATAATCTCCTATAAATCCAGCTCCGGGGGATGTGACTCTCTCTTCTAGGTCCTAGAAGTACCCTAAGAAACATGAAAAAAATGCACATGCAAAGTTAAAATTCTTTAAAAATGAGAAGAAATAAAATTATGAAATTTGTAGGAAAATGGATGAAACTGAAAAATATTATGTTACATGAGTTACTCCAGGCTCAGAAAGACAAGAACTGTCCAGTGTATCTCTTATGCAAATTCTAGTTTTTGAATATTGAATATGTGAATCCATGTGGCAGTGAACATGGGTATAAAGTCCGGGACACTGCAAAGAGGCCCAGGTGAGTGAAGGAGGCTTTAGAAGGAAGAGGCTGAAGAAGTAGAAAGGAAAATATACGAGGGGGGGTGGGGGTGGGGGGGTTGAGTTGGTACAGTGAGGAGAAATTGAGGTAGAAAAACAAGGTGGCATTAAGAGGAGGAGAAGCAACCAAATTGAGGCATGGATTCCCACAATGAAATCTGTTGTTTTATAAAGATAACTTGAAAAAATAATTTTAATGGAAAGCTTAAGCAACAAAAGCAAAATAAAGCAAATAAACATGGGGAGCAGAGCGTGAAGTGCAGAGGTGAATGGGGTCCAAAGCTTAACTCGTGTACTGTCTGACCCTGCAGAATGTGCTTCCAACCTGTGCACTTGTAAATGCAGGCAACGGTGTTCAATACAGTTTTCAAAATAAAGTTCTGTTTTCTAAGATACTATATTGGGGGTTGAACTTCAGATACAAAGGCAAGCATATCACTGATTTTTTAGACTCTGGCAAATGTGATCACTGACCCACCATATCCACTCTTTCAAGGCTTCTTTTTGATATGAATGAAAGTGTTTATCATAAATATGGATTTGGCATACTTCATAACATACAATATTAAGATACACGTTTCACAGTGTGGTAGCAAGGACAACTTCATAGAGACAAAATTTCAGTAGATTTATTATATTTTCATAAAATGTTAAAATGTGCCTGGCACTATTTTACAGAAGAAAGTATTACTGAAATTTGAACCATCTAAATCAAGTATGAGCAAAATGTGACAACAATAACTGTATTTATATACATGTACATTATATATATGTAAGATAGCATTCTGGAAATAAACATTAAAAGAGAAAAATGCATAACCTTTTAGCTAGGTTTTTAAATCCTTTGATTTCTTGTGCAGAAACTGTAATATCAATAATGATTATATCAAAATTTGTTATAAATAGAAACCATTGAAACTTTGGGTGCTACATGAGAAATAGTAGTATCAAATTATTTTGGTACAAATAATTGATTTTATTGGTCATCACATAAACTTTTATGTCAGTGGGAGAAATTAATGATGTAGTCTCTATCCAGTGATGGGAAAGATTTGTTAGGGAGTATTACATTACATGGAATACAATGTGCAAGCAAGCATTGCATTTTACAAGTATCCAGAGATACAGGCCACTGCTTCAATAATCAGAGTGCTAACAATATAATGTATTGCTGCCTTGGAGACCAGCATCCAGCAGTGCAGGGCTCAAAGGCAAATCCACTAAGTCAGCGCATCCTAGGACTTTTTCATATGAGGGGTAAGGGAAAAGACACTCACACATGCTCTTGATGATTTTCTCCTTTATTCTTCTATATTCTCCATTCTTTATTTTCCTGGTGATTTCTTTCTCTCCTTTTTGTTTGCTTGTTTGTTTGTTTGTTTGTTTCTTCGAGACAGGGTTCCTCTGTGTAGCTTTGCACCTTTCCTGGAACTCACTTGGTAGCTGAGGCTGGCCTCGAACTCACAGAGATCCACCTGGCTCTGCCTCCAAGTGCTGGGATTAAAGGCGTGTGCCACCGCCCGGCCCTTCTCTCATTCTTGATGTTTTCCTTCTTACTCTGTCTTTACTCTTGATCTAATTCTGTCTTTATTCTCTCATGTTTGACAGTTTCCTTCTTCTCCTTCTAACTCTATCTTTATTCTTTCTCTTAGAGCTTGTATACCCCAGGAAAATCTTTCAGGCAATATAAAAAATACAGTGTGTCTAAATTCTGTTTTTCATGTGAGTTATTACAATGAATACAAGTAAAAAAACCCACATTTTCCATATCCCTTACATGATTAAACATTTTACATATTACATATGAAAAACAAATTATCCCAAAGAACCCATATACATTCATACCCAAGCAACTTGTCATAGATTCACAGAGTAAGCAAGCAAGATGTTCTTCTCACCCAGTTCTTTTATTGGCAGGCTGAGTTTTGTGGTTACAAAGAAAGGACCAAACACTTTATTATTTATCTTAGAAGGTAATCTTATACTGAATCTTAAAGGAATCACAAACCTAAACTTTTATACATGAAAAATAATCAGTCAGCTCTATTTTAAATTTTTAGGGTGCATACCCATTGATTAATAGTTTCATACATCAGGAGATTCAGGACAAAAATGAGTACAAGGAATTAATCATCACCTTTGATCATCAACCAATCCTATCAGGGAAAATACATCAGCTAGCAACAATTGGGCTGCTTTGTTCTTGTTCCCTGACTTTAAAGAGTTCTGCTTTCAATTATGTGCCTTTCTAAAACTTTAGATTGTCTTCTTGAGTTTTTCACCTCGTGGAAATGGGGGTTGAAATGACTGGAAAGGCTAGGGAGGAGGGAGGGAGGGGACCTGTGGTTGGTATGTAAAATGAATAGAACATTTCTTAATAAAAAAAGAAAAGAAAAAAAGAAACACCTTAGTATAACTTTAAGTTATCTTCAAAGCTTTTTTTCAGCTATGATGCACTCTGAAACCTGTGAACACATCTCACAACATTAAGATTAGAAGAATTTAAACTAGCTGGGCTACTGGAACTCAGTTGTTTTTCTTAATCATTAACCTAAGTCATAGTCTATACAGCTCCTCAATAGAAACTCATGTGTTCTAGCTGTGTGACACTTTGTTTTATTTTTTATCATTAAATTCTATTTAAACTAACATTATTATTATCAATTAGACAGTACAGTTTAGAAAGAAATCACCTTCATAATAATTCACAGGTAAAAATGCCCTGTAGAATGGGATGTTTCCATGAGATAAACACACTGCCTAACAGGCAGAGGGGATCTTTCCACATCCATTCGCACCATGCCAGATACCAGAGAAAGTTGGCAATGGCAAACATGTAAAGGCACAGCAGAAGCAAAAGACATTCTGGAGTCTGTGGTCTCGGGACCATCCATCCATCAGGGATTTGCCTCCTGATGGGCTGGTACCTGGAATAGCAGTTGCCATCTGCTGCTCCTCTGACAAGGCCACTGGCTGTAATGCAAACTGGATGACATTCTTCTGCAAGGATGATGATCTTTCATAAGCATTTTGTATGATACAATTATGATGTGTCTAGAAGCAAGAAAGCTTACCATAATTAGCTAATGGCAGGTCAGGCCTGATTGGCTCTTAGAACTGATGTAAACAGAAGGCATGTGATCTTGCTGAGAAAAACAATGAAGCACAGAACAACTAGATGATGTAATTTTCTCTGTATCTTTCTCACTAGTACATCAAGATCTTGCTGAAATTTGAAGAATTTAATTACACACAATATTCATTGTACCATTGTCACATATTATGTACTTCAGTTATGTGTATAATATATGTGAGGAGATCTTATGGATAAGATACATATGACAGATAATATATTATAGCATTTTATATATAATACATATATACAATTTATGTAAATTAAACCCATATATTATATCCATACAATTGTATGTGCATACAAAATTCATAAGCTTATTATATGTGAAAATAGGTGAAACCATAAAATCAACTGCAGAGTTCCTATAATTAATACCAATTATTGTGCTAGTTTTCCACTAGGAATGCCTCATTATATTCCTCTAAAACTGTGGTTTCTCCAAAGGGTTAGAACAGAAGACACATTTCAAATTAAAAAATGAGGACAATTCTAAAAATTATCTTAAAAGTGAATGGCTCAAGCTCAGAAAGTGTGTTGAATGGATTTTACAACCATGTAATTAAATTCACAGATCCTGGGAGCCACACTCTGCAAACAAGTCAAAGAAACAATACCTAAAACAGACAACCATTCTCTCTATCAGATTAAAGACCTCAGCCAACAGAGTGAGCTGGGATTTCCCCACAGGTGAAATGATTATGAGTGGAGATGTTTCATCTTTTCTATTTCTTACATTCACTGAAAAGCAGAAATGTTTGAAACTTAATACCTTACATCATTCCTCTATTATCAAAAAGCCTACTGTACTCTTAATTCAAAGGCAGAAAAGGATAGATCCAATGAGTTTGACCATGCACACAAATCCTATATCTTTATTTTAGATAAATGGACAATTTTAGATTTAATCAGTAATACATAACACAATTTATAGAAAATGAGAAACACAACCCATTGGTCATAGAATATTTCTCAAAACTGTGTAGATTTTCTTCTCTCTATTGGAAAAATGCTAACTCCTTAGCATTTTTAGGGGTCTGTATCTCCGCAAACTGTTTCTCTGATATGCTTAGTAGTGCAAATAAGGTAATTCATGTGTGTACAATCTTAAATATCTGACTCATTCCATCACTGTTTCTAATCAGATTGAATACTATGGCTGTATTCATCCAGAGAAGCAAAACTAGTCATTTCTCACATATATTTATACAGGATACATTATAACTGATTGGCTTACATTACTACAGGTGGTTCCAAAGCTGCTGCCTGAATGAAGGAGGCCTAGGAAAGTCAATGGCACAATCTACATACAAAAGCCTGAGGAGCTAAATCTCTAAATGGGGGCCAGGACTACCAGTGTCCAAAGAGATTGAATGGATGGATTGTGCAGATGGATGCCCAAAGACAAACACTCAGACAATATCCTATCTCTGCTCTATTGGAACTCTCATTCTATATTGGAGAATGTTGAGCACCCAAATTGGTGAGAGTCATCTTCTATATTTACTCTACTAATTCAATTAGTATCATCTTCCAGAAACACATTCACTGACATACACTTAGCTATCTGGGTGACATATATTCAGCTATCTGGGTGTTTTAGTTACGGAGTTACTATTGCTGTGACAAAACACCATGACCAAAGGCAACTTGGGGAGGAAAGGGCTTACTTCACACATAGATCATCATCAAAAGCAGTGGTGGCAGGCACTCACATGTGGTAGAAACCTGGAAGCAGGAGCTGATGCAGGGGGTATAGAGTAGTGTTGTTTTCTGGCTTGCTCTCCATGGCTTGCTCAGGCTTCTTTTTATAGAACCCAGGACTACGAGCCCAGAAGTGGACTCACCCACAATGGGCTGGGCTTTTTCCCATAAATCACTAATTAAGAAAGTGTCCTATAGGCTTGCCTATAGCCCCATATTATGGAGGCATTTTCTCAATTGAGGATCTCTCCTCTCTAATATCTCTAATTTGTGTCAAGTTGACATAAAACTAGACAGAACACTGGGCTAATGCTAACATAAAATTAATATCAAAATAATAAATCTAGAACCTGGAAATACAAGCTTGGCCATGTCCATTTTGTGTTCCATCTGTCTTAGAGTTTCTATTGCTGTGAAAAGACACCATGACCACAGCCACTCTTATAGAGAAAAACATTTGTTTGGGGTGGGTTGCTTATAGTTTCAGAGGTTCAGTCCATTATCATCATGGCAGGGAGCATGGCAGCATGCAGGCAAACATGATGCTGGCTATATCTTGATCAGAAGATGACAGGAAGTAGAATGTGACACTGAATGAAGCTTAAGCAAAAGAGACCTGAAAGCCCTCCTCCACAGTGGCACACTTCCTCCAACAAGGTCATACACTCCAACAAAGCCAATAGTGCCACTCCCTTTGGGGGCCATTTTTATTCAAACAACCACAACATCTATGTTCATGTTTCCTTTTACTTTTAAAGACAAGGTCTTGTAGTAGAGCACAGGTTATCTCGAAGTTCAACACATAGCCCAAACTAACTCTTAATATTCCTGACTCAGCCCCTTGGGTATTGAGATTACATGTTTATGCCACTCTCCCAATGATGTTTATTCAGTTTCATGAAAATAAAAGGGGAATTTATGAAGATAAAAAAGAATATATCAAAGTTTATCAACTTTTTAAATGCATAATTATCTTGCAAACTAACAAATTTCTGCATGGAAAATGATGCCATTTGAAAACATAATTTCACTTCTTCTAAATTCCCAGAGCATTCTTCTTCAGATTACATTGCAGTATTTAGATTTGTGATACAGGGTAAAGGTATGGCTCAGCCATTAAGCAGTAAGGTTCATAACTAAAGGTCAAAAATTTGTAGCACCATATCCAAAAGAAAAGGTTGGTACTGATCTTAGAAGGAAATCTTCACTCATTGTCCATCTATCATTAGTTACACATTATTTGTAACTGTCCAAATTTGAGAAAAATAGATTTGAGAAAAATAGATCCTGTTAATAATTTGTGTATTGTTGTAGTCATAAAAGAATGCTTATTTTTTTTGCTACCAGTACTTTTCACATATCCATGGAGATTATTATATAGGTTCTACCCTTTTAGTATGAAAATTTAGTGAATTATATTCATTAATAACAGAATGCTATATAAAACTGAATTCTTAGAAAAAAAATCATTTGATTATAAAGGATTATGTTAGTTTTCCAGAAAAGCAAAACTGATGAGAGAGAAATAAGGATGTTTGGATAAATGATAGGTAGGTACGTTGATAAATAGGTGATAGGTAAGTAGATAGATGATGGATAGATAGATAGGTAGATAGATAGATACATAGATATGTAGATAGATACATAGATAGATACATAGATACATAGATGATAGATAGATAGATAGATAGATAGATAGATAGATAGATAGATAGATAGATAATTATAAATTGTACAAATTACAGAGATCTGAAAAGTAGATCAGTAAGTCAGATCTAGGAAAGTTGATGGTATAGATCTACCCAAGGACTAAGGCAAATAGCAGATAAGTTCATTAAAGGTCTGGGATTTAAAAAAAGTTTATGTTATAGTTAGAAAAGCAATCAGGCAATTGGATGTTTTCTTATTTTTAGAAAGCTCTTAGTCAGTTTTCTTTCCTTTCATTCCTTCCTTCCTTCCTTTCTTTCCATTCATTCTATTTGTGGTGGCTTGAGTAAGAATGGCCCCCAGAGGGTCATGTCTTTGAATGTTTAGTTACCAAGAACTACAACTCTTTGAAATAATGAAAAGGATTAGGAGGTATGGCCCCAAATTAAATGCTTTATTTTATAAGAGTTACCTTGGTCATGATGTCTATTCACAGCAATAATACAGTGACTATGACACTATTTATGCTTTCAATGGCTTTTATGAAACACACTCACATTAAGGAGAGCAATTTTCATTCAGTGTAATAAACTAAAAGTTAATGTAATCTAAAATTAATTCTGGATAGAAATATCCAGAACATAGTTTAACTGAATATCCAGATGTGGCTTGGCCAAATCAAGCAGACATATAACATTAAATATCATAAATTTTATGCTTTTTATATGTTGCCAAATTCAATTCACTAAAATTTTACTATAAATATCTATGTATATGTTAATTGAGAACCAATCTGGTCTATTTCATTAGTTTTTTCCTTCTTTTGGTAATAGGGCAATGATGAATTCATAAAACAAGTTATGAATTGCTTCCTTTCTGTGTGGAAATAGTATCACCATTTAAATGATTGGTAGAATTAACAAGTGAATCCAAATGTGTCTTTTCCTTGAAACTTTTAAACTATGAATTTAACTATCAAAATGTATGTAGGGTCTTTCAAGTTTTTTTGTGTTATAGGTGTGCATTGTTGTTTATGATTGTGAGAATAGCCCATATATCAGCATAAAATCTGTAGTAGTTCTAGATCTTTTTCAAGCCAACACTAAAAAAAAAAGTTACACATTGAGGACAATATTAGGGGATGTACCTATGAGAGAAATGTGGAAAGATCCAAATAGAGCTCAGGAGTCCTTGGGCCGCTTAGAAGCCACAGTGTATTAAAATCATCTGTCATGGAACTACAGTGTTGAGAGACTCAAGCTCATGTTGAGGGTCCTTGGGAAATGAGTGTCTAGTTTCATTTCTGTTGCTGTGATAAAACACTTTGACATCAATGAACATGGATAGGGAAAGGTTTATTAGGCTTATAATATCAGGTCAAAGTCTACCACTGTGGGACATTGAGACTGGAACTCAGGGCGAGAACTTGAAGGCAGGCCTGCTTGCTATTTCACACAGCTTTATCTCTCACCAAGGTACTCACTTTTCAGCCAAATGTGGCAGAAACCATGGAGGATGCTGCTTACTGGCTGATAGGCAGGATGCTGCTTAGCTCCATTTCTTTCACTGCTGAGAACCATCTGCCTAGATAGCAGTGCCTTGCACAGTGGTATGGGCTCTTCTACATCAATTGATAATCAAGACAATGTATGTCAGACATGCCCACAGACACATATGATTCAGGCAGTTCCTCAGTGGAGACTCCCTTCTAAGATAGTTTTGGGTTGTGTCAAGTAGATAATTAATGCTCACCAGGACAAGATGGTATCGAACTGTATATAAAGGAATCAAGCACATGATTGAAAGATGACAATTCAAAGGTGGGTCCTCCAGTCCTGGGCATCCCAGTAGACACCATTTAAATGAGAGAAATGCTATCAAGCTCAGGACTTCCTGAATCTCTAGCCCGTAAAATTGTGAGCAAAATAAAATTCTCCTTTAGGGGACAACTATTTGTAGCTGAAAGAGCAGAAACAGGCACTGAAGAACTAGGCAGGTTTGCATTTGAAATATGTAAACCAAGTAATTGAGTCGGAAGCTTTAGGAGAATTCTCTGAGAATGCTTGAGTCTGATGATGAGCCTGGGTTGCCTCTGATAATCATCACAGCCAGCCAATCAGTATGAAGAGATGGAAGGCATGCATTGGAGAACAGGAACTTTTGTGTCACCACAGAACCCTTCAGAAAACAATGATTGCTTCTTGGCTTGTGATTCTGCAGGTCTCTCTACTGCCTACCTCAAACATGAAGCCAACCAGGAAGGGGGTCCTGGGAATTACTGTTCTTGAAGTAAGAAAGAGACAGCAGTATGACAAAGGTAAACTTTGACTTTTAAATTATCTTTTTAACTTCCATAAGACAAAAAAATACCTTTGTATTCAGGATGGCATTGTATGAAATCTGAAGAGATGCTTGAGTGAAAACATTTTTACAGTTTTATTTCTAAAATTTCTTAATCTGTGATCATGCTGATAAGCGTTTCTTACATGTTAACTAATTGCTTAATTAATTGATTTATTTTGTGCACCTGCATGTATTTGTGTGTGTGTGTGTGTGTGTGTGTGTGTGTGTATTTGTTCTGTGTCTATAATGTAAGTAGGCCACAGTCTGTATGTGGAGGCCAGAATTGGTTCTCTCTTTTAACCATCCTCCTGAGGATCAAACTCAGGTCATGAGGCTTGGCAGCAACTACCTTTAACCTCTGAAGTATCCCTCCAGCCTAATATGCTATTCTTTCTACTCAATATTTAGAGTGGTAATTCCATTTGAGGACTCTATTATTTCTATTTTAAAACAAACTATAGAGAAAAAATGTAAAGTTTTATTACTATTTTCAAACTTGGGCTCCTGGCTGGTCCCTTCACTCACTTTCCTAGAATATTTATTCATATATTTTGAAACCTCTTAATTTATTCTTCATTGTTTTTTTTTATTTTTATAGTTCATCCATAGCTTGTAGTAGGCTTTTTTCTTATATTGATACAGATCTTTTTTATAAATACCTTTCTTTGTGTTATCTTGTTCACTTAACAATGCAAACTTTTCCTTTGTTGAGTACCCTAGATACATGTGCTTTAACATTTGTCATGCTCTTCCAAAAAATCAATTTTCTCTCCAGTGAAGTCATAGTTCTACTTCTTTATGTTGGCTTCTGTTGTTAGTAGTGGACTTGCTTTGGCTTTTAGGTTCAATTTGAGACATCTTTCAGAGTTCGTTCTCTCCTCTTGAGGCTCTCCTGCCTTTCATACAGCAACAAGTTCTACACAGACATTGAGGATAAGACAAAGCAACCCACGGTGTGTGTGTGTGGGAGGTGTTCTTCTGCCTTCCCTCCTCTGAGCCCAATGCACCGTTTATATCATGTGTCTGGGAAACAAGATGCCTCCATTTTTCTCAGCCTCCCTTCTTCTCTACAAGCTGAATTCTGGCAGTCATTTCATCTCTGTTCTTTGTCTTGCATGAAATACTTGCAAGCAACACTAAGCACAGACTTATTCTCATTGGCTACTGTGGCCTAACACACTTAGACCTGCTCTAAGTCTATGCATATTATTTAAAACATTAGTTTATTTCTTTAAATTATCCTTGGTTACTTAGAAAAGAACACTTTTAAAATGTGAACCTTTCTTTATATATTCATATTATCATTATCATTTATTCTGCTTACTAATGTATTTTTTTTCAGCAAATTTTATGTGTTCAAATATTGAAAGGAAAAATATAAGCTCAAGGCCCCTAAGACCAAGTTCTCAGACCAAAGGAGATTTATTTTTCCCAGGGGGCATAGGCAGGAATAAGAGACAAAGACAGGAAGTAGAAGAAGAAGGGGAAGGGAACAAGAGAAAGAGACAGGGGTATTTGCCATGGAGGACAAAGGACTGCTTCTGCATAGAGAGGAGATAGACACAGCACATGAAAAACGACAGTTTACAAAGGAAAAAGGGGAAACCCATGTTAAGATGAGGTATTTAATTCTAATTGAGCATGTTAATTAGGTGAGCCAAAGAGGGCTTTTGATTCCTGGACTTCAATGCCCTGATAGCTGGACCTTGGTAGTCAGTCTTAGGAGGAGGGATTGGTCAAATAAAGAATAGACCTTGGAGCTAGCTCCAGGAATGCAAACTGTATTTAGAAATGTATTTAGAAAGGCAGAGGGAATTGGGGAGAAGGGCAAGGCCTGCCAGAGCCACATGCTCAAGTGGGTTAGTGTCCCTTCACTTATGGAAACAATACTTCTTGATTCAATATCTACTACTAAGCAGAATGACTGGTTCCCACTGGCCCTATGTTTTTGATTCGAATACCCATTTGAATTGAATACCCTCTCAGTCTATCAAGCTTTTATCTGGAAGGAATCCACATATGGTTTCTCACATAAGGGTTTGAAACCACTGCTATACTCAGAACACATCACTGATAACACTGGTTCCATCCTGTTCGACCACCAAATCTTCTCACTTAGAGATCACCTTGTGTTCTGATGCAAGAATCCTTTCCCTCTCACATAGCAGAATTTCTGGATCAGGTTGCAGGAACTTTCTCTTTCCAGCCTCACACCGCAAGAAAGACATTACAGTGAGGAGATGGAAGCCTTGGTTTGTCTACAGCACAGAGTGTGGAGTCGTGATGAATGGTCTAGTTTGCTAAACCAAAGAAGAGATCAAGGGAAAAATTAGTAAAGATATGTTCACTTTTGTGTTTTTCTTTCATTTTCATTATACTTAATTAATTGGGCAATCCATTACCCTCGGGTTAATTAAAAGTCCTCCAAATTTCTGGTTATAGGTTAATTTGCAATCCTAGTCTGTAAACTGTAGTAAGCAAGTGGAATGGATGTTCAGACTCATGCTTGATTACATGGCAGGGTGCTCTGTTCACTTTAAAATGAAGAACCCTAGATATAAAGAACTGATGGGCGGGGCCTGGTACACAGCCAATAATGGGGTAGCACAGTTCTCAGAGGGCAGAGGGTGTAAGGGTGCTGTCCTTAAGACAGCCTAGCTATTGCAAAGCTTTCCTGAGCAGTTCTGTCTGCAATCCTGTTGCTCGGCTTCCTTGGGAAGTTCTTTCTTTTCTTCCTTAATTGAAGTTCTGGCTGTCTTAACTAGTCCCGCTGATATCTGGCTACACACGTTTCTTTGCAGCTACTAGGAAAACTTCACATTCAAGTTAAAGAATTTTAGCGTTGTGTACTTTTTGTGTTTGGTCATTCACAGAAGAGCAGCTCAATATTTGTTACTAATTTAATCAATATATCTCATATTGCCATAATGAAAGCCCCAGATAGTGTTGTTAGGGTTGTTAGCGTGGCTCAGGCAGCCCGCAGCAAGCTTCTTTACTTCTTCCTTCCTCTCTGACTGTCCAATTAAAGTTGAAATTTTGTATTCAATCTCTGAGTATAACTGCCTCTTTTAACATACCTTTTTTTAAAAAAAAATAGATATCCATTTCTTGGAAAATTGCAAAGTAAGCAATTCGCTGTATTTTCTAGAATTGACGTAAATGGGAGCTCTTCAAACACTATCTACTTTGGCAGTGCCGGGGAGAAGGGACTCAAACATCAGATGGTATTTGCCAAAGCACTCTCTTTTGTCACTTAAGACTGCAGCTCCCAGGCTGAGGGCATAGCCCAGTCAGTAACCTGCTGGCCATGCAAGCATGAGGACTGGAGTTCAATCCCCTGGTTCCCACGTACAAATCTAGATGTGGTAGCCTGCTCTTGTCATTCAAGAACTCAGGAGGATATGGTGGGGGAATTTCTAGGGTTCCCTGGCTAGCTGCTCTAGCTGAATCACTGAGCTCTAGGCCAGTGGAGGGCTTCTGTTTTTAAAGACAAAGCATATAAAAAATTAAAAGACAAACAAACAAAAAACAAAGCATATGGCACCTGTGGAACAACATCCAAGGTTGGTATCTGCCTACACGTAAACATACACACATAACCTTTACACATATGGAAACACACACACACACACACACACACACACACACACACACAGACACACACACACGGCGCAGGGTGGATTCTGGTTATTTTCTAAGTTGTTAGCTTGCATTAACAATTACTGTGTAAAGTAAGACTATTTTTAATATTAATGTTGACAATGTGGTCATGAGGAACTTCAGGTGAGGTTGTAGTTAGCAGTGAACTAAAGCAATGAGAAAAGTCACAAGAAAGTGCCAGTACTTAAGGTTATTTTCTTTCTTTATACTTTTGGTATGCTTTTTGGGTTTTTTTTTTATTTTTGTTTTGTACTTTTTGTTTGTTTGTTTGGTTGTGGTTTTTTTGTTTGGTTTTTTTTGGTGTTTTGTTTTGTTTTTGCTAAAAGTGTTTTGAGTCACCTTCAAACCATAATTACTAAAAATTAATGTACAAAGAACCAAGAATGTGGGATTTTATTAACACACTGTTTTAACTGAAGCAAAAAGATGTTTGTCCTGTGAAGTATTTCCATGTGCTTGAACAGAGAAGAGTGACAATATTTATCTATAATGTGATTCACATGTATGTATTGAGTTGAAATTGAGAGAAATGGTATAAGGGACAGCATAGACCCCATCAGGGAAGGAAGGAGTGTTGGAAGTAGGTACGGGAAGGAGAAAGTTTTCTTTTCTGTGCAATGAGAAACATCAAGAACTGGTTGGATAGGTGAAAGACTGAGATATAAGTAAGTGAAAATGCTTTGGATTATTCTTTTTGTAAGTTCTTTTCTCAAGATTGCTAACAATTGCTAAAAAGGTGGTTGCTTTGTGAAAATTTAATTAGGTTAAGTGGGACTGTGTCTGAGTATTTGGGAGAGAAAACAATTAAGTGGAGGAAAAGCTTATAAAGAGCTATAACCTTTCTGCCCCTCCCTGATCATGTCCCCCTTCCTGTCTTCGCAACACTTACTGTAACTTAAACTTACAGTAACAGTGAACATTTAAACATCCTTTTGAACTTTTAAAGTTAGATGTGACTTGAAGACTTGCTTTCCATTCAATGAATGTGATAGGAAAAAGGTCCATTTGTGGAGGCACCACTCTGCCTCCACTCACCCACCAGTCAGGGCTGGAAATTCCCCTGGCACACATTGCACACCTCCACTTGCCCCCATACTAGTAGACTCTGCTTGAAGAATCTCTACCCACAGCCCATTACTGTAAGTGCTGCACAGACAGGAAGGAGGATGATTGAGGAAGGGCAGCAGGGTGATGGCTCTCTGAAGGTCTTTTCTCCACTTACCCAACAGCTTTCTCTTTCAAATGCACAAAGTCCCAATTGTCCTAATTGGATTTCCACACTCACCCACCTTCCATTAGTTTAGGAGTTATTATGATGAAGCCTCTCAGTGCACAAAGTGTAAAAACTCAGAAACTAGTTTTCTTTGTTCAAGTATACATTTTTCTTCTACTAGTTTTATTGATGTGTAACTGATTATTAAGAGCTGAATATTTGCAAAGCTTGAACTTGATGTGAAAGGCATGTAAACTGTAAAATAATTATTTCAATCCAGGTGAAATCAATATCTCACAAAATTACCATCTGTTTGTGCGTGTGTGTGTGTGTGTGTGTGTGTTGAAGCTCTAAGTTCTACCCATTTAACCCATTTCAACTTCACACCCTTATTACCTATTGTGACAGTAGCATGTGTTCTAAATTCCAATAGCTTAGTCATCTTGCATAACATAGTCCATCTTATATTTTGCACCACAAATCTATATCACTCTTCTCCCCTATTCTAGCTGCTGGTAACAGCTCTGTCTTCTGTGAGGTTGGTCATGTTAAACTCCACATGGACTTCCTCATGAAGATGATGAAATATTAAATTTATTTGTGCCTAGTTACTATACTGTGATAGATACTGTCTTTTAAGATTGAATAATAACCCATGCACAATCATGAAATCCATGTGTGTAATTCATTTATAACTTGCTAAGAAAGAAATCCTATTCTAAGTTTTATGAGTACTGAATTTAGAAGATACAGCAATATGACTGCAGGCAGGAAGAGAAGACCTGTGCTTAAGGGGAAGAGTGGAGGAAAAGATTGGAGGAGAGAGAGAAGAAGGAGAAGAAGGAAGAGAAGGAGGAGGAGGAGGAGGAGGAAGAAAGGGGGCATATTTTATTTAAACTGTTATATTTTGCGATCTCTCTAATCAAAATAACTTAGTTCTCATCTTTCTTTGGTTAGATATCAATACCAGCTGCTTTTATTAGAGTTTATTAGCACATTCACTTTTCTCATACAATATATCCAACCACAGCCTCCCCTCCCTCCCCTCCTCACAATCCTCCTCTACCTCTCTCCCAGATCCACTCTTCCTCCATTTCCCTTCAGGAAAGAACAGGCCTCCCAGGTATATATATCAATTGAACATGGCATAACAAGTTGCAATAAGATTAAGCATAAAACCCTCATATCAAGGCTGGATGAAGCAACCTGGTAGGAGGAAATAGGTTCCACGAGCAGGCAAAAGAGTCATAGACACCCCCATAGACACCCCCACTCCTGTTGTTAGGAGTCCCTCAAAATCCCCAAACTAAAAAAACATGGCATGTATGCAGAGGGCCTGGTTTGGGCCCATGCAGGCTCCATAGTTACTGCCTAAGTCTCTGTGAGCCTTTCTGAGCCCTGCTTAGTTGATTCTGTGGGCCCTGTTTCTTTGATGTCCTCAACACCTCTGGCTTCTACAATACTTCCTCTCCTTCTTTTGTGGTTCCCCAAACTCGGCCTAATGTTGGGCTGTGGGTCTCTGTATCTTCTCCCACCAGTTACTGGCAAAAGCCTCTCTGATGATGATTGGGCTAGATACTGATCTATAAGTATCACAGAATATCATTAGGAATCATTTCTTTGATTTTTTTTCTGTCAGTCATGTTTGGTTCTACCTTAGGTCTCTGAACCATCCAGCTTCTGGATTCTGGCCATGTAGGCCATGTTGGGCATGGACTCCCTCACGTTGATATGGGCATTAGGTAAGAACAGTCATCAGTTGGCACTCGCATAGCGCTGAATCACCATGGCTGCAGGGCATCTTGCAGGCAGGACAAATTGTGGGTCATGGAGTTTGTGGCCAGTGGGAGCCATGCCTGGTTGTGGAAGATGGCTGGTTCTTCTGAAGCATCATTTTGCAGTAAAAGTTTACTTGGGATCTGAGTGGACATTTAGCAATGTCAGAAGCAATTTTGTGATCAAAGTAGACATATTGAGGCCCAAGATTCTCCTCTAAGCATCTCAGAGTGCCAAGGTAGCCCCATCCATGTGAAGTTGGGAGCTCCTGCTTTGACACTGTATGAAATTATTCTATAGCAAGATGACTTCTCCAGGATCCCTGCCTTCTGCTTGCTACTCACTGTTGACTTCCTTCCACTTGGAATGACAGTGAGTCCCAAGTGTGAGACATGTTCCATGAGGTCTAGATATATCATACCATTCCCTGCCACAGTCTGGTAGAACAATTACATTCTTCAAACCATTTCATAAGTGTTAACAGTAGATACAATCAGTTGGGAGCTGCTCTTATCATCTAAAGAAGGCTATTGCTGAAATGGAACTAAGACACACTAAGCTAATAAAACACATTTAATAGAAAGGAGTTCACTCATGTTTGCTCTTAACATATGCCTCTGATTACAGAGTGCTCTGCTAATCTCCCTGTAATGACAGCATTAGGCACCTCCACCTCCAACTTCTAAGAAATTGAAAGTTTACCATACAGACAGGAAGCCATCAATGCTCTCACTTGGCGAACACTGAAGTCATAGATCATTCCCTTAAATGTAGAACAAAGCCTGTAGTCTTGAAGAAATTAAAGTGCATATTTGTGTGTGTATATAAAGCAGCTTTGCATTGAAGAAATTATATCACAAACTCCCCAAACTATAAAATCTGCTACCCACATAAAAGCCCTCATAATAAGTGACTGTTCTTGAATATGCATGATATCATTACTTGTTGAATAACCTTTAAATATTTTAGACTTTGTGAAGTTTTTGCAGTCATTTATAATTATTAGAGCTGCTGTTCATATTATGGAAGTAATACAGAATCATCAGATGTATAAATTCTCTTATTTATTCATACACATAATATTTAATAAATTTCTTTTACAAATTTTATTGGATGAATTAAATATTTTTTCTCTCAAAAATGTGTGAATGCAGTTTAGTGTACTCAGTTGTATTAGTTTCTAAAGTAAAACACTTTGTTTCACTTTAACTTAATTTTCTCATTAAGTAAATATAAATAATGGCAACAAAATGCCTCCCAAAGATATTTCATAAAACATATAAATATTGCAACATTACAGTGTATTTTTGTTGATACAAGATATTAAAGGAAATTAACCTTGTGTTAATTTAAACTTTAATACATTGACAAATTATTTTACAATAATAGCTTATTGTTACAAATAGCTGCTGTGGGATAGTCTGTATGTCAAATGCTCTGATTGGTCAATAAATAAAACACTGATTGGCCAGTGGCCAGGCAGGAAGTATAGGCGGGACTAACAGAGAGGAGAATTGAGAGAACAGGATGGTGGAATGAGACACTGTCAGCCACCGTCATGACAAGCAGCATGTGAAGATGCTGGTAAGCCACGAGCCACATGGCAAGGTATAGATTTATAGAAATGGATTAATTTAAGATATAAAAACAGTTAGCAAGAAGCCTGCCATGGCCATACAGTTTGTAAGCAATATAAGTTTCTATGTTTACTTGTTTGGGTCTGAGCAGCTATAGGACTGGCAGGTGAGAGAGATTTGTCCTGACTGTGGGCCAGGCAGGAAAACTCTAGCTACAAATGGCGCCCAACGTGGGGCAAGAGTTTCCACCTAAAACCTGAGTAAAAAGATTCTAAAACAGAGCTAAAAACAGTTCCTAATGGTCTCTCTCAAGTTAGTGGCAGCTTGCATGTTTGAGCTACTATGGCAGGTTCCTGGCATGCGTGCTCGACCTGCAGTATGGCGGGAATGAAGCCTCTGCAAGTGGCACATTAAGCTGAGTGGTGGATTTAGCCTTTGCTAGTACAAAACAAAAAAGGAGGTTTCTGAGGTACACGCTGCTTTGATAGAAGCATAGGCCCACTATTTCTGAGAGTTGATTGCTCTCAGAGCTGGCGGAAAATGTACCACCACCATGTTGGGAAGCTGAAGTGGGCAGAGCCAGCAGCCACAGCACCATTTCAGTGTTACAAATGCTGCAGCTTAAAGCAATAGATTCACAATAGACAGATTCAGATAAAATAGTTTACAATGTGTGTGAAATATACGTAGGCTTAAAAGAGACAAGATAAATATTACACAGAGAATCTAGATTGTGTTGTCTTTGGGATTTTTAACTGCAGAAAAACATTTGATCATAAAAGATGTTGAGTTAAACCAATATGTATATTTTAAAGGTACCTTGACTTCAAAATTTGGATGTAAGGATATGTTGTTTTGAAAAGGAGGCTCTGCTTTTGTTTCTACAGGAAGCCAGAGGCTATGGATTTGTTCCAGATTAAGATACATCAGATTTGACCAGCCAAGACCCCCTGAAAGGTCTCCAGTGACACCAAGGCCCAGATGATTCAACATCCAGAACTGTTTCAAGGCAACTGTCTCAAACAATACACCCTCACAGACTACTCCATAATCCTAAACTTTTCTTTGTGTCCCCATAAGATACAGTGCCCCCCTCCAGCAGGAAGTAGTAAGAAAAACTATGCCCAAATTCCCAAATATACCAAGCTGACTTTGGATATGTGTAAAAGTTAAAACCTTCCTTTTTTTTTTTTTAAAAAAAAAAAAAAAAAAAAAAGGGAAAGTGTTGTGGGATGGTCTGTATGTGCTCTGATCGGTCAATAAATAAAACACTGATTGGCCCGTGGCCAGGCAGGAAGTATAGGTGGGACTAACAGGAGAATTGAGAGAACAGGAAGGAGGGAGGAGACACTGCCAGCCACCACCATGACAAGCAGCATGTAAAGATGCTGGTAAGCCATGAGCCACATGGCAAGGTATAGATTTATAGAAATGGATTAATTTAAGATATAAAAACAGTTAGCAAGAAGCCTGCCATGGCCATACAGTTTGTAAGCAATATGTTTCTGTGTTTACTTGGTTGGGTCTGAGCGGCTATGGGACTGGCAGGTGAGAGAGATTTGTCCTGACTGTGGGCCAGGCAGGAAAACTCTAGCTACAAAGGGCCATCTTGGTCATCAGTGTAGAGGTGACAGCTCACAGTAGCCTCCCTTTGTTAAAACACATATGTTATTTAAAAATTGTACTCATTCCATAAATTTAGCTTTAATGTATAGTCCCATACTTCACAAACCAAAGGCCCACACTAAAATAAATTGCAAGTAAAAATTGTTTGTGACTTCGAAGCAAGGCCTGTTGAACTCATTTCTTATACCAAATAGTTGTGCCTAAGCTTTTCCTGCAGAGAAATTCAATAGTCTCTGTACTTCCTCAGTTCACACACACACACACACACACACACGCACACGCACACGCACACACACACACACACACACCAAATACTATAGTTAAAATACTAAAAATGGTTATTGTGTTGTTGTTAGTGTGTTCCTTGTAAACTAGTTGGTTAACTAGGATATTTCACAATCTCTAAGTGGTGCATACTTCTTCTGTTCAGGGTGGTTGAAAGACCCATCACACAGCTTCATATTTTCAGCTGTTATCCAAACAAACACAAGATACTCTTCATATGGAGGAGGTACTTCACTGTGCAGGAGACTGGGAAGTTCAAGACTAAAGTGCTAATGGGTTTGCTAGTCTAGTCAAGGCTTGTTCCAGCTTCTGCAATGGTCGTTTCTTGTCACATCATCCCAGAGAGAGAATTCCATATCCTCATAAGGCAGAGGTAAAAGGGCAAACAACCAAATGCTGTGATGCTTCTTTGATGAGGGACTTAATACTACCCACAAGATGGAAAGATTCACTGACGATCCCATGTCTCACTATAGCAATACTAAACTCTACGTTTCAGCACCTGACTTAGGGGAGGACGAATTCAGACCCATCAATCATCTCCAGGTCTGTGTAGGGAGAAGAGAAAAAGATGGTCTCTAAATTCTCTCTCAACTGTGCTACAGATTTTCGTTTCATCTCAACACCTTTGCTAGGAGCATGAAAGAAGTGGCCATTGTTACTCACCTGTTCCAGTTTACTGTGCCAACAAGAATGGGATGGGAAAGCTAAGTTCATTGCAAGTTTCTGTAGATGCCGCTTCTTCTGAAAGAAAATTGTTCTGTTATTTACTGAAGTCAAAAGAATTACAGAACTCCACAAGGAAGATGGAATCACTTTCACTTTCACTGGCTGAAGGGCAAAGCTTATGACTCTTGTTTAAAATTCTCTAGTATCTGATGTACATAACAATCTGTTTGCTGCAAAAGAGTTCATTCTTCACTTGATAGCCCATATGCTTATAGACCTCACTAAAAATAAGGGGCTGAACTGGGACTCAGATGGTTTCCTCACCCACTGTGCTGCTCATTAAGTATTCCAATGGGCTACCTAAAAATATAAACCCTGGCAGATAAAAATATCCCCATCCAAATGAATCTATTCACCCCAGGTTCAATGTGCAATGTGTAATGTTTGGGGGGAAAAAGTCCCTAAAACAGTGAAAAGAAAATGAGCTTTATAATAAAAATACTGTTTTCTAAGCTAGAATCGTCACATTAATTATGCAACCAATGCTACTTTGCTTAAATTACCACAGCTTCTGCATTTGAAGAGCCTTATTAAATAGTTATGTCCCTGTATATTTAAAGGAAGAGAGTTTCATTCACTTGATTAAACTATTTTTATTGTGTAGGATTGCAGTATAATAATCTTATGTATTTGACTACCTCTCACACCTCTCATCTACTTCTTTCCCTCCCTGGAAAAATACACAGAGAGGAAACTGATATTATTTCAGCCATACAAACTTGCCAAAGCAAATGCATTGTCCTTTCAAAATGATTTTTTTTAAGTAGTGATATACAGAACTGGAATAAAATTGCCAGCTGCTCTCTGACAAAAGTTTCTCCTGAGCATGGTGGCCTCTGAGGATTTGTTGAAAGCAGTTCTGAATATCATTCAAATACTTCTTCCTTCCAGTATGAATTCATTTTAGTTGATAAATTGAGGCTCTCCTCATCTTCAATTCTCATCATGTAAGCAAGACTGCCAGTTCTTGAGGAAGCAGCAAGTTCTTGAGGAAGCAGCAAGCTAACAGTGCATTCTTCTTCGGTAACTTTGAAAAAAAAAATAATTAGCTGTGCACCTTAGAACAGGTTCTTGACAAGGGAGAAGCAGCTTTGGGTCTCTGTAAATATGCTTGCCTAATTTGCTGTTACTTGTATCAAAAACAAGGAATGTCAGAGTCTCATGAAAAGCTTAGCTATCACTTGGCTTTCATGAACTTTTTTTCTCCCTAAGTTGGTGTTTGCTGCTTAGTTATTACAGTGTCACCAATGGCTTTGACGAGTTTTTCAGGGTGTCATTGAGAGACATTCCTTGAACTTTGAGGCAGAAAAAAACTAATTAAAATGGGTAGGAAGATGGCAGATCCTTCTTATTATTCCTTGGTGTAATCTAATAAAACAGACAAAGGAGTTATGTGAAATTTGATGTCTTCTACAGATAAATTAACTATAATGTAACTTTGACTTCCATGTTTGGAAATATCAAAAGGAGGCTAAGGAAACTCAAAACATGCAACTTCCTTAGGCTGAGCATGTTAGAAACTCTAAGGTCATGCCAATGATTAAATTGAGTTTAGTAACTGATGTAAAGACATTATAAGAGGTGGTAAAATGATTTCTGGGGATTTTCTGCCATGTTTAAAGAAATATCCTGAGTTAATACAGCCATCGACTTGACAAGTTACTCATGAGACAAAGGCATAATTGCCTTTTAAAGAGTAAAATAAAAAAGCCTTGAGTAAACTTTAGCTTTAAGTTTCACTGCGGAATGGCAGAAAATTGGGCAAAATCAGCATTACACAGAGCAAGAGTAATAATTAATATTAAGCTATGAAAGATATTAATCATTTTTTCAGCAGAGTGCCTTTTCAAGATGTTTTGAATGTTTAAAATGCCAATTTAAAACTCATTTATTTAGCATTTTTGAATGTCTGCTGTGCATGCTAACTCAGTAAGAGATGAAGAACCATATCACAACTCTCATCAGGGATTCAGGACAGAGCCTCTAGCTCTGAGGGAAAACCACGAGACAGAAAAGTTCACAAACTAGGCTGTTCTAGAATCTTCTTTTGAAAGAATTATCAAATACATGTGATTTCTGAAAGACACCTAATTTCTCTGTCTTTTTGCTTACAATTGAGCTGAACTAGTACCAAGAGCACATACATCTATCTTGTAAAAACTTAACAATGGTTGATTGTTAACCACCTCTCTTGGTCTTTTTCTGTGTTTCTGTCTCTGTAATTTCCCACAGAAGCAAGAGACCATTGACATTAAGATAATTAATTTTTCACAATATGATTATATTATCAAATGCTGACAATTTAGAGAATTCCCAATTATGTATCCCATTTTTTTGAGATCCATTGCCTTTGATGATTCTGCTTCTTCAGTCACTTTTAATCTAGAACAGTCTTTTGCCTTTTTTGTTGTTGTTCATGGTTTTAAATGACCATTGAAGGCTACATCAGTTACATTTTTCCATTGTTTGATGAACATTGTGGTAGTTTGAAGGAGAAATGTCCCCCATAGGCTCATATATTTAAATACACAGCCCCATGCTGGCAATGTTGTTTGGGTTGGTTCATATGGTGGGGCCATGCTAGAGGAAGTATGTCACCAGGGTTGGGAAGGTGGGTTTTCAGAGTCTAAAATCTTACCCTATTTCCAGTCTGTTTTCTCTGCTTCCTGTTTGAGTTTGAAGATGTGATCTTTAAGTATCCTGTTCCAGCTGTCTGCCTGCCAAATCATTATGAATCTCCCTCTGGACCTATAAATGACTGCTAGTCATGGTGTTTTATAACAACAATAGAAAAGCAATTAATATGCCTATTTTGAGATTGGCGATAGGCATTTTTCCCCATGGGTGGTATGAATGCCCTATAGGAAGTGATAATGTTATATTCTCTTCTTACTGGCCATGGTTGCTTTGTTCGGTGGACACTACAAAGTATCTTCATAATAAGGACAAACTTTACATTTTGTAATTGGTAAGCAATCTCTCCAGACATTTTTGGAGCTAATATAAATTATCTACTCACCAGTATTCTTGCAAGAGAGAGAGAGAGAGAGAGAGAGAGAGAGAGAGAGAGAGAGAAAGAGAGAGAGTATCAACCAATGATGATTTTTGCCTTTATCAAGTGCTTTGGGTTATAAAATAATGATTTTAAAAATTGAATCATCTTTTCTTCATGTATTAGCTGTTAGTCTTCTATCTACCACCATGTCTTAATACCAATGATTAAAAGATGTGCCATCCTGATCCTGGTGAGAAATGGGTTGGTTACATGGTTTATAATAACATGTACAATAAAAGGACTGTGGATATCATGTAGTGGGTAAAAGCAATTGATATGAAAGCCCCAGGCCATGAGTTCAAATCCCCAGAATCCACATAAAAAATGAAATCATGGCTACATGTACACCTGCAACTTCCATCACTGTGGGCAAGTGAAGCCAGAAGGACTGTTCATGTTTTCTGGCCTTATCTCTATCTCACAGTTCAATTTGGGACCCTAGATCACTGGAATAAGGGCAAGCAGGACTTGTATTATCTTCCTTTGGACTCTACACGCAATCAGTAGTATATGTGTTTACAATGATATGGGACAATTTATCATATACAAACCACACACATACAGAACACATACACGTACAAGAGAGGAATTTTTCATTGTACATTTTCAAAAAGAAACTTGTGCATTCATAAGTGTGCTTTCACGGCTATTGAGTTTGTTTTCTTATCGTTGGGGATGCGGTGATGAGTGAAACATGGCTTCTAGTCTCAGATACGCAGCTGTTACAGGGAAAGAGGAAATGCAGGCACATAACTAGTGAATACAAATGAGAATACATAATTCTGCCAAAGGGAGAGGAAGAACTTCACAGAATGAGTAACACAGTGAGCTGGAGTTTAAGAGCAAGTGGGAATTATAGAAAGAAAAAAGAACAGTTTTGGAATCTGAAACAGTTCCTTGCAGAGATGAGGAGAAGTGGAAGATAAAAATTAAAAAAAAAAAAACCTTGTCCATGGAAAGGGAAGGTTGTGTGACCCAAACATAAATATATAAAGTTAAATAGGCAAAATGTAATAATAATAACTTTCTCTCGAGAAATATTTATATTTCTATGTACCACTCTCCTTGGTGTTATTTGTATGAACTAATTGAGAAACCCCTTATCAGCTAGGTTTCATTACTGTTCTCCTTTTCCAGATGAGCAAAGGAGATTAAGTAAATCAGCGAGCCATGCAGTGATGGAGATGAGATCCCACCCATATGCTCTAGAAGAGTGTCGACACCACTATGAACACAAGAATACTCTGCTTCCCTTCAGAACAGTACATCTTCAACTGGGCATGGTGGTTTAAACTTGTAATCTCAGTGCTGTGGGATGGTCTGTATGTCAAGTGTGTTGCTGATTGGTCAGTAAATAAATCACTGATTGGCCATTGGCTAGGCAGGAAGTATAGGCGGGACAAGGAAAAGAATTCTGGGAAGTGGAAGGCTGAGAGAGACACGGCCAGCCGCCATCAGGACAAGGAAGATGTAAGGTACCAGTAAGCCATGAGCCATGTGGCAAAGTAAAGATTAATAGAAATGGGCTAAATATAAGAGTAAGAGCTAGACAATGACAGGCCTGAGCTAATGGCCAAGCAGTTTAAATAATGTAAGAGTCTGTGTGTTTATTTTATAAGTGGGCTCTGAGACTGGCGGGACTTGGTGGTGGGAGCTGGAGAGAAATTCTCCAGCAACAAATGGCGCCCAACGTGGGGCAAGAGTTTCCACCTAAAAACTTAAAAAAAAGATTCTAAAACGGAGCTAAAAACAGCTTCCTAATTGTCTCTCTCAAATAAGCGGCAGCTGCCGGTTTGAGCTACTGGCGGGTTCCTAGCGTGCGCTCTCGACCTGCAGTATGGTGGGAATGAGGCCTCTGCAAGTAGCACATTAAACTGTGTGGTGAATTTAGCCTTTGCTAGTACAAAACAAAAAAAGAGGTTTCTGGGCTACACGCTACTTTGGTAAAAGTGTAGACCCACTATTTCTGAGAGTTATGGCTCCCAGAGCTGGCGGAAAGCGGACCGCCGCCATGTTGGGAAGCTGAAGTGGGCGGAACCAGCAGCCACAGCGCCAGTGCCCTTTCAGGCTTAGAAGGCTACAGTTTAAAGCAATAGGCTCACGCTAATATAAAAAAATAAGCCACGTAAAGATGGCTACCACACAAAGAATCTGGATTATGTTCTCTTTGATATTCGTAACTGCAGAAAAACATTTGATTGTAAAAGCTGTTGAGTTATGCCAAAATGTATATTTTAAAGGTACCTTGACTTCAAAATTTGGATATAAGGATATGTTGCTTTGGAAAAGAGTCTCTGCTCTTGTTTCCACAGAAAGCCAGAGACTATGGATTTGTTCCAGATTAAGATACATCAGGTTTGACCAGCCAAGACCCCCTGAAAGGTCTCCAATGACACCATGGCCCAGATGATTCAACATCCAGAATGGTTTCAAGTCAACTGGCTCAGATATACAGCCTCACGGACTACTCCATGATCCTAAAATTTTCTTTCTGTCTCCAGAAGATACAGCGCCCCCCTCCAGCAGGAAGTAGTAAGAGAAGCTACGCCCAAATTCCCAAATATACCAAGCTGGCTTTAGAGATGGAATTGGCTCACTCCCCCTCTAAACCCAGACATATTGCTCAAAAAAAAAAAAAAAATGGTTAAGAGATTCTTGTGTCCCAAATCAGAAGAGCCCTCTGGTGTGGGACAGAGAAAAAACAATATTTTTATTTAAATCAGGTTGATTATAAATACAATCTCTTTCTAAAACAAAAAGGGGGATAGTTTAGATATGATAGGATGAAAGGGTAGATTAATGAACCTACTTTTAAAGAATAACAACTTGTTTAAAATGTTTTACATTGCTATAGATTTTAGTTTATTGATACAAATTTAAACTTAATTTTGTTATACTGTATATATATTTCTATTCTTGTTTGAGGTATTATGTTTATGTAACTCATTTAAAATTGTAATGGATAATTAAAAAATAGATTAATAGTTAGTCATCTATGATAATATTTGTAGCCATGTTAGTTAAGTCTTCTAGGTATACATAGATATATTTCAGATAGATAGGTAGTCTTCAAACACTTCAAAGACCTACAGAATATGGCATTTAAAATGTTTTAAAAGTTTAGACTTTTTGGACAGTGAGACATGTCTGCTCCCTTGGCACCGGTTTACTTCAGAGAGGAGGATGGGCATCGAAGACACTCCATATGGAGTTTATCTTCACCTTGACAAAAATAGCCATTTGGGCAAGAAACTGTTCTTGCCTGGACTGCTTGATCAACTGGACATGCAGGACCCATAGAAAGGTGACCACTGAACTTTGCTTGACAAAATGGTCCTTCAGGTTCCTGCTTTGCAGAGAAATCTGCCAGACATTCTACAAGACACAGAGAAAAGTAAATAAGAGACTCTAGGCCTGTGGGCTGAAGACAGATGCCCCAACTTTACAAGAAAACTTTGGATGACTGTCCAGGCTCAGCTGTCTCTGTCTACCCTACAAGACTCCTAAAAGTTGCTTATATCCTTCTCCATTTCTCAGGTAGTAGCATATCCTTCTGAGGTCTTTGATGTGGTTAAAGACTAGATACTTACAATTTTCCTTAGTTATAATAAAAGATAAGTTAGATATAAAACCTTAAACTTACAAATATAAGATAGATAGGATCTCTTCTTTAATATTGTAACTGTAATTCTTGCTTGATAATTGTTTTGTTATATGTAATTTTACTATGTTAAAATTAAAACCTTCCTTTTTAAGAAAAGAAAAGGGGAAGTGCTGTGGGATGGTCTGTATGTCAAGTGTGTTGCTGATTGGTCAGTAAATAAATCACTGATTGGCCATTGGCTAGGCAGGAAGTATAGGCGGGACAAGGAAAAGAATTCTGGGAAGTGGAAGGCTGAGAGAGACACGGCCAGCCGCCATCAGGACAAGGAAGATGTAAGGTACCAGTAAGCCATGAGCCATGTGGCAAAGTAAAGATTAATAGAAATGGGCTAAATATAAGAGTAAGAGCTAGACAATGACAGGCCTGAGCTAATGGCCAAGCAGTTTAAATAATGTAAGAGTCTGTGTGTTTATTTTATAAGTGGGCTCTGAGACTGGCGGGACTTGGTGGTGGGAGCTGGAGAGAAATTCTCCAGCAACATCTCAGCCCTGAGGGGGATGGTGGAGGAGGATCACAAGTTCAAAGCCAGCATAGGCTATAAGGGGAGACTGTACTGGGACGAAGAAGTGAGTGAGTGAGGGAGTGAGTGAGTGAGTGAGTGAGTGAGTGAGTGAGCAATCAAGCGAAAAAGAAAGGGAAAACTTAGGTTCTCTTTACTACTTGTGCACCAGGCACTTTGCCTGGAGCTTTATATCTCTGTATAGTTTAGTGACTCCTCACAACAGTGTCAAAAGTAGTTAATGGCTATTTTTAAATGAGGAAATGGAGTTAGAAAAATTAAGCAATAATTTCAACACCAAATACCTAGCGAAGAGAAGAGCTGTCCCTTGCTGGACAGTTTATTCTTATCTCTTGACTATAGCATTACAATACACTGGGGTTTGGGGATATCAAGCAACACAGATTAGACCAGTGCAGAAGAACCTCATTAGATTCAATTCTCAGCTGCTGAGTGAAACTAGGTATCTTCAGACCATAAAACTAAGGACTGAAAAAAAATCTTTATCATTGTTAGCATCAGAGAAGGTATACCTAACATTTAATGAATGTGTGTGTGTGTGTGTGTGTGTGTGTGTGTGTGTGTGTGTGTATTATATCTGGAATGAAGTAAGAATGTATGAGCCTTAACAAGAGACTTTACAAGTATATCTGAGGGTACCTTTTTTTCTCCCTTCCCATTGTCCCCTTTGTTCCTCTTTGATTACATGATAAATGATACATACATACATACATACATACATACATACATACATAATACATACATACATATATACATATTGAAACTTAGACTATGCGTATGACATAAATCATTCAATATTTGCCCTCTATTATCGTCTCTTTCACCTTCTTTGCTCTCCTTTCTTCTTTCTTCCTCAGATAACCCCCTTCTACCTCCATGTCTTACATAGAGATAGCTTTCTTATCACTGTGAGCATTATATGTATTTCCAGCTTTAGTTAGACTAGGAAACTCTAGTTTCTCAGATATGAGAACTAGGTGAAATGCACACAAGCTCATTAAACAAACTTCTTAATCCCCAAGGGAGCAAGACCAGAAGTTTATCATCTCAGATGACACTGTGTTGGTGTGCCTGACTCTAGGTTCTAATTACTCAACACACGCGGAAAATTTTGTTTCTGTCCTCCGTAATGTCCTGCATCTGCAGATGTGAGTGGATTCATCAAGCAGATGTCCATTCTCTCAGAACAACTGAAATATGCAAGCCATCCTCACTCTAAAATCATAGATGTAAGAGCATTTAACTGTCTCAGAATGCCTTTAAAGGAGACGTCTATTTTGACAGACCTGAACTTTATGATCTGTCATAAGGAGCTAGAGCCATGTGCAAGTCTGGTTTTCCACATAGCCTTGCAGTAGAAATAGTACCACAAACATTAATTAGATGATACAGTTTTCTTTGCTAATAAATAATACTGTTACTGTGGAGTAGAACTCAGATAAGTTTACACCTATGCCTGGAGTCTGTGTGTTTCTATTGACGACAAATCTATGCTTTTGTAACAAAACTACTACTAATTACTGAATCATTATAGGATAATTTATACTACCACAGCTAATCTTCAATCTTTATTTCTTTTCTTTATCAAAATGATTCAGCCTTTTTAATATGTGTTTGGTTTTCCAAATATACCTTAGACTCAATCTGAGTAGCTTTTAGAACATTCAGTTGATATCTTACTGGAATCATGATTCATTCAAAGAAATTGATTCTCCAATTACAGAACATAATGCAATGTCTTACTTCTTTTTCTCCTTGTAGCCTTTTGACTTTATTACTTAGATCTTGTAAATATTTCTTAATGTGATTACTAATATTTGTATTATTGTTTTCTCATAAAAAGCAAATATAATTTCCATTGTTTTTTCTAATTTGTTGTTGCAGACTTAAAGTTATAATCATAGATATTCTAATAAAGAATGTGCCTTTTAACTTACATGTCATAAGAAAATAATAACACCAAGTTAATATTTAATAAGTTAATATTTGTTGGTGTTCTTTTTTATATTTTCAATGTGCGAAATTTTTAATTTGTAATAAAAAACACTCACTTTTTTGTGTATAGTTCTGTGTTTCAAACAGTGCAGATTTATGTAACTACCACCAAAAAGAGTCAGGTCAATCTCACTGTCATTAGTAGCTGTTTATTATGTACCTTTCTAGTCACTACCTCTGTCCCTCAACCATGGCAACCATTGATTTAGTATCAGTGTTAATTATTTTCCCAGGATAGCTGGCTTCTCTTGCTAAGCACAGTGCATCTGAGACTCATCCGTGAAGTTAGGTTACTCAATAGTTTCTTCCTTGTTGCTGTCCAAGCGCGGTTCTTTGAATGGATGTAAATATTATTCATTCATATTTAACAGTTGAAAGACATGTTGAATTGCTTTTATTTTTGATACATGATAAATGTAAATAAACATATACAAACAAGTTTGTTCATGAATGGAAATAGTCACTTATATAAACAGTAATACATTACTGTATACATTGGTGTATAAAATATCACTTGGAGATTATGAGTCTCAATCATTTGAATTACCCTAACAGTGAACAAAGATCTGACTTTTATTCCCCCTCTGATTTTCAGTGGTTTGACCATGTATATATGATTTTGGGGTTCTTTAGGTATGTTATATTTGGACATGATGATTCTTGAACATATATATATATATATATATATATATATATATATATATATATATATATATATATGACTTTCACCAAACCTGGAAACCTTTCAGCTATCATATTTAATTTTTTTGACAATATTTCTCCTTTCCTCCATGAAAATCCAATAACATGAGACACAGAATGACTCATATTTCTCCACAGTTTCTTAGGGCTGATCTCTATCCTATTGATGCCCTGTGTTCAGCTGAGTGTTGTTTGAGCTGATAAGTGCATCTATTTGCATGATTGCCAAATGATAGGTCTCTATGGTCTCTTGTGTTGAGCCCCTATGCTTGTCAAAATCTTGTATTTAATCAGTTCTAATTTTTTCTCCATATTTTTTAGAAGAAATGCAGTATTTTTCTTCCACTTTGGTTGCCTGACTTTCTGCTGCACAATTCTTCATCATCATGAAGATATCAGGGCACCATGAGGAAAGGGGAGAGAGGTAGAAAACATAGTAATATTCCCTTCCAACTCACCAGGAACCTGTGAGTTCTTCTCTGGTTCTGCTGACCCAGAAGCACAGGCTTCAGTTTCACACTTTTAACTGGTCATGCTATCAATGTACTGGTCATAGGTAGGTGCCCTGAAAGCAGAGGTAATGAAAAGAATGAAAACAAATTCAAATGGCGATTTCTCAGTTTCCTGCAGCTTTTAGTACTGTTCTGGTCTGGTGGTCAGGAAGCACCAGTTAGTGACTGATGCAGTTTCGGCTGCTTATGACCCTTCTTGTGTTTTGTCTGGGTGTCTTAGTGCTATGAAGAGTGATGTCATGGGGACATTGTTCTGTCTTCACCAGAATCGGAAGCCTTCACACATTTTAAAATAGGAATGATGAATTTCCTATAGAAATATAATATATTTTATATTTTCACTTATCTAATGTAGTAAATTTCAAAGTTCTCAACTGGAGGTGATAGATATATTTAATCATTGTACGCAATATCTATCAATCTGTCTATATTTATATCTATAATCTACATATATATCAAAACAAATATCTTATTGTGTCCCACAATTATTATAACTTGATAATAAAAGTTAATTTTAATTAAAATTGTATCATAAGTATTTTTAATGTTTGAGAATTTTATGCATGTTACAATGCATTTTGATCTAATTTATTCCCCTTTCCCTCTCCTTCAAGTCATTTCCCTGTTCCCCAATCACTTTTCTTCCCTGCCTTATGTGCTTTTTTTTGAACCCTCAGAGTGAAAAATACATCTACCATATGACCCAGCTGTACTGCCCTTGGGCATGTAGCAAAAGGACTCCATCATATTCTGCTATAGGGATACCTGCTAATTGATAGTGGTTCATTGATGTTCCATCACAGTAACCAGGTAGTGGAAACAAAGTAGATGTTCATCAACTGATTAATGAATAATGAAAATATGATACATATATATATATATAAAATGAAATATTAGTCAGCTGAAAAAGAAAAATAAAATTAACAAATTGTCATAATAATGGATGAAGGTGGGTGAGGTAGCCCAAACCCAGAAAGACAAATGTTTCATGTTCTTTCTCATATCTGGATGGTATATTTGAATATAGATAGATAGATAGATAGATAGATAGATAGATAGATAGATATGTGTGTTTAACTTAGAGTACTCAGAGAAGCAGGAAATGAATAAGTGGACATAATGGCCAGGATTTCAAGAAGGGGATAGAACACAAGTGACATCAAGGGTAAAGGGGACATAATAGAACAGAAAGGATTTAGTGAGATTGGAAATGGAAGGGTAGAGGAGAGGAGTGAGAACACAGAGGGATAAATAACACTAAAGACCTTTGAAAAGTGAGAGGATAATGGGTGGGATTGACCAATGTATACAAAACTTGTGAAATTGTGAAAGAATAAACACTTCAAAAATAAAAAATAGCATATGTAAACCTACTATCATAGAAGTTTCATTATGTAATAATAGATATATATATATATAGATATATATAGATGTATAATAAAAGAGTTTAAATGAAATTACTCTAAAACAGGGGAACAATGTCTTCCCTAAACACTATAGGCTGTAAAGTAAAAAAGTCTACTGTCTATTTGTTGGTGAGATGGGTCCCCTAGACCCTTTCAAATATTATAGGCTATTGCCAATATCTTCCAGTACTTTATTTAAGAGCCTATTGCTGAAGACATCACATACTTGATTTGTAAGACATGAAGAAATGAATCTGGCACTGACCTGGAAGTTTCATCTATACTGGGTAGCTTTAGAAGGTGCTAAGCAAATTACTAGGGCAGAAATAATCAACAGTCTTACCCAGCTTTAACTTTAAGCATTATAATAAAACTTTAAAAATTGTTTTATATATATATGGATGTTTTGCCTGAACATATATCTGTGAACCACTAAAGGCCTAGTTCCTGAGAAGACCAGAATGGGGCATCAGAGGATCCTCTATTACTGGATGGTTGTTAGCCATCATGTGGGTGTTAGGAATCAAACCTAGATCCTCTGGGTTAACAACCAGTGCTCTTAACTGCTAAGCCATCTATCTAGGACCTACAATAAAACATTAAAAACATGTATACTAAAACATTTAATGGTTATTCTGGAAGCATTAAGGATTACACAAAAATATGAAAATTTTATTTAGTTATCTGTTCCAGTCAGAAGTATTAGCCAGTTTGGTATTTTCAGCCTGCAGCCAAGGATAGCTATGAATACATACAAATGCAGCCCAGAACAAAAATCACAAACCTACTTAAAACATTATGAGATTTTGTGAGTTTGTGTGTGTCTGTGTGTGTGTGTGTGTGTATGTGTGTGTGTGACACATTTGTATGGTGATGGAGAGTAAGCTTTGTAGATGGCGACTTCGGGTCATAATGTCAAAAGGTTGGCCAGACCTGACATCTCTTCCTGTTTTTCAGGGAAGTTAATAATCACATATATTTTCTAAATGTGCACTAAAGGCCATAATGGCCATTTGAATGAAGACTCATGTTCTGCTTTTGAATTTCAATGTAGCACAGTACATCTTTGCCTCCCATGAGTTTGGTATTTAAAGTGCATGGCTTTCTCTTTAGCTAACAATTTAGAATGTCTTTACTAAAAACTCTTCTCCAAATACTCAATTATTAATTAATTATAATCTAGATTTTCTCAACATTTTATTAAGTAGTTAGATAGCTAAGAGTCTAATGGCCACATTAACTGCCTTCCCCTAGAACTGAAAGCCCCATTAAAGAATTAGAGTACGTGTGGGAAGGCCAAAGCTGGCAGTGGTCTCAACTACTGCAAAAACACTTTTACTTTATGTAAAGATTTCTGGTGTGTGCATTTCTTGTTTGAGCAGCATTAATTTTTCACTAAGGACAGAGTTGCAAACATTAGCCAATATTATCAACTGTCTCTCATTTAAGTCTTCATCACAACATGTCAAGTGAATCATAGTTTCACTTATAGACAGAGGAAAAAAGGAAACTAATGTGTGTAGCATGAATCTTAACGAGTCTTGTTAATTAAATCAAACCTAAGGCCAGTTATTGGGGTGAATGTTGGAAGATCAGAGAAGCAGAACAAGCCACAGCTACCTCACCTCACTAGTTCCTCAGCTGATCCTGTTTCCTCAGACTGGAAGCCTCTGAGTCCTTATCCAGAATGGGTCTCAGCTGAACTGTTGCTCAAAAGCCTAAAAGCTTAACCAGCCAAATGCTTCTAGTTTCTGGTCTTCACGCCTTATATACCTATTTGCTTTTTGCCATCACTCCCTGGGATTAAAGACTCACTTTCTGGGATTAAAGGCGTGTGTCACCATGCCTGGCTGTTTCTAATGTGGCCTTGAACTCACAGAAATCCCTCTGGAATGCTAGGATTAAAGGCGTGTGCTACCACTGCCTATCCTCTATGTTTAATAATGTGGCTGTCCTGTTCTCTGACCCCAGATAAGTTTATTAGAGTGCACAATATTTCGGGGAACACAATACCACCACAAATGTGTTTTTTCTGTATATTAGTATCTCAAAGAATTATAGACAAATCTGGAGCCTAAATGGCAACCTTCTTGTCAGGTCCACAGTGACATTATCACTGTACTATGTGAGATTGCCTCTACTTGCTATCTACAAAATTAACTCCACTCAGTAATCATGTACCTACAAAATGATATACACCTACTTTAAATGGAAACTGTTTTCTGACAAACAGATAAATCATATGATCATCACCAAGATGAATAATAATGACATTATCCCTAAATTGTCTTTTCAACATTTTATTTCCAATTGTTCTTTACAGGGGCAAATATCAATCTTTTTTTATTATCACAATTTATTTTTGCCAACATGGAAAAACACACTATGTTTATTTTTACTTGGATACTTTTATTTACTGATTGCTTTGTTTGTTGTTGGTTTGATCACAGTCTTTCATTTTTCTCAAACTAGCGGCCATTACTTATAAATTTGTTAGCCTGTATGTAATACATCTGCATTTGGGGCCAACTTTAGCTTAGATTTTTGTATCTTTATCCCTGTCTTGCAAAAATTCAGTGTAAAGTTTCAATGTTTTCTTTGTCTTGCTCTGCTGCAGTTCACTAGTTGTGAGTCAATGTACATATATGGTTTTCTTTTTCATGAAAATTTTGTCCATTGCTAATTAAAACATAGGTTTTGATGGTTGAATACTCTATGACTTCCAGTTTTTCCAAGTTCTTGTCATACAGGATTCATTATTAAGACTATTAAAGGGTTTTTTTTTTTATTTCTTTTTTTTAGGTATTTCCCTGTGTTTGCTTCAATGTAGCTAGTTTTCACTATGTTGTTGCAAGTACTCTGATTTTTTATTTGTTTCACACTAAATAACTCAATATGAAAAACTGGCATGAAAAGCCACTTAACCTTCAGTAAAAGCCTGTTTCCTTTAGGGTTGTTGTAACATTATTAGAAGTCTCTTCTCCACAAACTTTGGAGACTGAATTATAAGGAATTCTGAAGAAGGAAAGATATATTTAATTCGTAGAAATTTCCAGTGTCACAATTCTGCCATTCTAATTCTGCCAACAAATTTTGAAATTTAGTCATGAGTTTGTTGTTGCAGAGATGCTAAAAACATTATTGTTAATATATTTAAAAAGAAAAATTCTTTAGACTAAAAAATCACAGTCTCTTAATTATATATGATACATAATAAGTTATATATATGTAACTATATAAAATAAGATAATTAGAGTTTCCTTTTATAATTTTATTGACTACATGAGTTTTTACAGCCTTTGTCATATTTCCAGATAGAGCATATATGACCTAAAGCTAGGAGGACCGAGAAGACTGAGGGGTCACATCCAGAAACAGGTATTCTTGTCAAATAAACATCAGTTATTTATATAAACATAGTTTTAAATACAGTTTAGAAAGCCCTTTAAAAGGCATGTATTGTATTATTATCTTCCTTGGGTATTTTTTGTTTGTTTGTGTGTTTGTCTTTTCACTTATAAAGTTCAGGCTGTCCTTGAGCTTATAGTTGTCTTGCCCTCCTCTGTGTCCTGTGATCTCAAGCCTATATCCTTCTTTCTAGTACATTTTAAATGACATCATTTCATTACCAACTTACCATGCTCCCATAGCCCTCACACGTACACAAATATCCTTACACAGATGATATGGTACTAACCCCACCCTGTCTGGCAGAGCAACTCTGGTTCTACACAGTTACAAAAGAAGTAGGCTTGGCTCTAATTATCCACAGACTTTCCACAAGAGCTTATATTTCCAGATATTTCACACAGTGTTTAATATCCTTGCTCAGACTCCTTGCTGACTGAGTAATATTCTGGATAAAAACTCAACTGTTGGCAGATAACCAGCCTGTTCATTATTTAGATATAAGTTTAATCTGACTTTCTAAGAAACACCTTTCTCAAACTGCCAAACTACAGTGATTGTTCTCTACAATATCTATTTATTTTAAATTCTAATCTTTTGGATAGAATTTATTAACCAATAATTTCCTGCATGTTGATTTTAACACCAGTTTTAAGAACCCATCCTCTATAACAACACAAAATTTGAAACAATGGAAAGTAGAATTGTGATCTCTTGTTCATTTATATGCCTCTGGCATATAGAACAGAATCACATTATAGGGACAGTGTGTAAATTACAAAAGGGTTACAAGGTTTTATCAAAGGTAATATTAAAAAGCAATGGTTTCAGTCTCCTAGGTAATGTGGAAAAAGAATTTGAATAATGTCAATAATAGTTAGTTTCCTTTTATACAATTACTATTACCTCTCTATATTTTCAGCACTTGTTTTGTGAATGAACATGAAAATTATTTAAACAATTAGTTAACTATTACCCTTGGAAGTTGCTATGACAATTAATTTTGTAGTTTGGGTAATTGCGAGGATCATATAAAAAAAACTGAATGACAGATCTTAAAAATACGTGCATTTGGGGAATTAGAAAACAGCATTTGGGTGACATGGTATGAGAGAGACAGGACCAGAGAGTACATGTTCTCACAGACCTTCATCTTAAAGACATGGAATCCCATTGGAGAAAGTTAAGAACATCAACTGTAAATAAAGTCTCCTTGTAGTTCATTGGTTTCTATGTAGAATGTCAAGACAAGGACAAGACAACAGGTGGTTCTAGATAAGGATTAAGAAATAGAACAAGATTCTTCTCTGAGCAGAAGAGTTCCCATCATTTCAAGATTGCATTAGCCAATTTCTCCCAAGTCAAGCCAGAATAACATGCAATCCTTTATAAATATTTGACCTATACTCTAAGGATGAGTTATACATTACTACCTGCATGATTGGAGTCATTGCTTTGTGTTCTAAACTTTAAGTTCCTCCATTCTGGAGGAAAATTATATTCTCTTCATTAACCTACTGCAGGAGGGAGGGCTCATTAGAATGATCTGTGGAAAAAATCAGCCCAGAAGCCTTGGTTTAACGGTGACTATATTAGTATTTATTCCTGTGATTATTAACTCCTTTTCATGACACAGTTACCTTATGGACTAAATAATCACCAAGTAGGGCATTTATACCTTTCTTGGCAGGAATGGGGATTTCAAAGTGTGGAGAACTGAGTACCACCTGTTATTCCTTGTGCTATGTACTCACTGAAGATCTTAGAACGATTTTGGCAGAGACTTTCATACTTCAAGGAGAGGAGGTCCAATTTAAAATGTGGACTCACACATCTACCTTTTCAATTATCAATCTCTGTGGTAGCTGCAAAAGGCTTATATTTGGATATCAAAAGGTATATAGTACTAATTAAAATAATATGACATGGAATTGTTTCTCCACAGGTTCATATGAAGCCAAGGTCTTACTCATTGACAGATCTGTAAAGGAAATCTCTTACCCAACATTTCACTTAAACAGTTTTTGTTTAAGATCAAGTTTTCCTTGGTGTTGAATATGGAATATAAATAATCATACTTTTCCAAAATATTGAATATTTATTTATATTTGTCAAGAGTCTACCACTACAGTAATTGTAAGTGAGCTGTATTTCATGTAAAAAAGTGTCCTTTTACTAAAACTGTGTTTCATTAAATTCAAACCTAAAGAAAAAATTTAAAGCTATATGATAATCCTCAATATTTTCCTGCAGAGAATTTACAAAAGTGGAAGTTGTGTACTGTGACCAAAAAAGATAATTCAAACATTATGAATCTTCATTTAAAATAAGCAATGAATTGATTTTAAATAATTATTATTTAAGGGAAGAAAAAAATAATAAATAGACCTGAATTTTTTAACATATAGAAATAATATTTCACTATGGTATAAAAGGCCAAGAGTAAACTAAATTACATTTAAAGGTAGGGAACAATTAAAGGAAAGGGGGTAAATATAAAAGGTAATAAATCAAGACATTCCCCTTTGCTTTAATTATGTTTCCCAATTTTAATTAAGAATTCTCAATATCAAAATTTAGAAGAAACTATATTGTATGTGAATAAAATAGGACAAATTTATCTCATTTCTTAAGTTTAAAACTAATTTATCATCATTAAAAACACTACCAATTTGTCAAACTGCACTTCCCAGGCTAGCTAGCAGCTCATAATTGATTTAGTTATTGCAATCTATGGGAGTTTCCTGGAGGATATGTCAAAAATGATCTCACTAGAATTCATTAGAGAAGCCTGAAATCTCTTAGTCCCAAGGCACTGGACAGTGTGAGAAAAGGTGGACAATACTGGAATCACCAGAACTTCTCCAAATGTGTTTTCTACAGCTGTTGATGGAAACATGAAATTTTCACTATACTCAACATAGAGAAATGAGATCTTTTGACCAAGATATATTATCCTGTCCCACTTTGTAGCAAATATGCACTGTACAGTGTTTCTTCAGGGTCAAGTCACAAAGAAGCCATCAGCTGGTGTCAGGGAAGGCATTCATGCAGCAACATAACAGAGTGGACAGAATGTGAATAAGGCTAAAGTCAAGGATTACAAGAGAAAAAATAAAAGCAACAGTTCACAATACAGAAGGCTTAGGGCCCTGTGCACATGGCTGCTAACACAAAAGGGGGTGTGTTGCCAGCTATACCAGCTTCACTATGACCAAGGGAAAGTGCAGAGATCTGGGGAGCATGCACTAAAGGAGGCTGCCATGCCTTAGCTTCCTTTTCTTGAAATGAACATGGTAGACTCTAAAAGGATATTGAAAATGAAAAGAATGACTATGGAATTTCCTTCAATAATTGTAAAACACTTACGACATTGCAAAGCAAAACCCTTCAGAGACACTATTGCTTGTCAGTATACCTAATCTAGAGCAGGGTCAGCAGGGTAGTGTGAGAAATAAGCTGAGCTCCTGCTCTTGACATTAAGTTAATGCTCCTTCACTGCCTTTGATTTTATTTTTACTTTCCCACAGTTTCTCATTTATACTGTTCTAGTTAACTCATGCTACTGTTGTAGTGGAAGCCAGAATACTTTCTAGATTCTCAGTTTCATCGTTTAAAAAAATTAAAAATGGCTATGGCATCATGCCAAAATTTTATTATGAACTAGAAGGATAAGTATACAAGAAAGCAAAAGTACAAAAAATTGTGAAACTGTCAAAGCCATCTCCAGACAGAAGACCACATTGAGGGTGTGGGGTGGGGAGCCTTATTTGTGTTGTTGTAAACATATGAATGAGTTTGACCATACTGGAATTATTAGTAGTTCTTATGATTCTTCTTTAGATTGTTATAAATATTTCATGTTTCATTAAATTTTGTCATGAATACGTGTTAAGAGTTATATAATTCTGTTGCCAGTAGTGAAGTGGTTATAAATAGTAGGGAGATCTTTGAGGCCATAGATAGAATATTTCCACCTTTTGGATTGGGCAGCTTAAACAAAATTTTACAGTCATATATTTGTTAACAATAGGTATTGTAAGAAATTCATCCATAGGTGATTTTGTCATTATGCAAACATCTATGAATTTATCTATGAATAATAGTCTAGATTAGTCATTTGGTGTAGGTGTAGTCTCTTAGTGCAATCAAGGAAACAAAATAAATATTGTGTGTATGAAAGTGTTACTTATATAATGGGATGCAGTATTAAAGAGAACACTCCAAAATAACATAAAAAATGAAGAGCATGGTATAGTTGTGATGGCTATTTTTGGTTGCTAACTTGACTATATATGGAATTAACTAAAACCAAGTGACTGAGTATACTTGTGAAGGATTTCTTTCTTAATTGAATTATTTGACGTGGGGAGACCCACTTTAAACCCAGATCATTTGAGATGGAAAGATCTCCTATATTTCTGGTCCATATCTTCTAATGGTAACCTGTATAAAAGACACTGAAGTAGCCATTGTCTTTCTGGCTACTTCTTTGGAATTCCAGCTTATACTGAAGACCAGCTGAGACTGCCAGGCTTGTGGAGTGAACAACTACTGGATTCTTGGACATTTCATCATGAGACAATCACTGTTGGACTAGCTGAACCACAGCCTGTAAGCCACTCTAATAAGTCCTGCTTATATATATTCATTCTATTGGTTTCTTTTCTCTAGACTAATACAGTAGTAAATACATAAGTAGATCATTTATATATATATATATATATATATATATATATATGCATGCATTGCTTGTATCACACATAGAAAATGTAATATCTATAATTGTATTGAGATACTTTTATAAATGAGTGTAAGCACAATTGATTTATTTGAAGAACCAACTCTAACAACACACAAGTAATATTACATGGTAGCTTTATGAATTCATATTTTCCTATGACTTACTATACCAGTTATGTCATTAGAGACAAAATTTTTCAGTTCTGTTATGATGTTTTGTTTTTGTTTTGCCACACATCATTGACGAAAGTTTTTCAGTGTGACAGATGATTGTATTTCATATAGTTCTGGAGACTGGAAAGTCCAAGAATAAGGTTTAGTCAAATCCATTGTTAGGTGAGAAATCTTTTACTCTGCTTTGAAGACAACCATCTTCATGCTATTGTAACATATTTTAGAAATATGGGTAAGTGTAATTTTTTTCTTTGAAATTTGTTAATCAATTTATGAGGATACCTCCTTCATAATTTAATTTCTCCACAGGCCTCAATTCTAAAGACTATCATATCAGTAATTAAGATTCCAGCATTTGAATTGCAGACAAC